>NC_056740.1:443193489-443255989 GCF_019279795.1 Protopterus annectens
GCTATCTGCCCGAAGGCATTTATAAGCCTAACCAGAATGTGTTGGCTTTCGCCTCCCCCTTAGATTAGTTCCCTGTGCCTCTGTCCAGCAGAGCACTGAAGTGATCCCTGGGGTAAACTTTTTATTTCCCATCCACTCATCAAGGTTTCTCCTGAAGAGTGCTAGTGAGGAGCTCTGCCTAATGTAGATTGGAAACTTGTTCCAAAGCATGGGAAGTCTCTGGGACAGGAATCTATCCCTCCAGCACGTCCTATTTATTGTTGTGGTGAGGTTTAGATCCCTAGAGCATGTGGCTTGAGGGGATAAGGTTTTCTTTAGGTGGAGCATGTCCATCAATTCTGGGTTGAACATGGCCTTGTATGTCAGGCAGAGATCACCTCTGAGCAGGCGGTATGCAACCGAGTACAGCTGGAGTTTCTTCAGTCGAGCTGCATAGGGCATCTGTTTGAGGCCAGTGATCCTCTTGGTGAGGTACTTCTGTGGTCTTTCCAGCTGTTGCAGGTGTCTTGTAAGGTACATTCCAATTGGGGTGTTGTACTCTATGATGAGTCTGATGAGTGATGAGTAGAGGAGCACAATGACCTCTTTTAATCTGGATGCAAACCCTTTTGTGATTAGGTGAGCCACATAGAAGCATTTTCTAACCACTTTGGCAATGTGATTATCAAAGGAGAGATTACTATCTGCTTGGATCCCCAGATCCCTTATTATATTTTCCATATTTAGAGGGCTACCACCTATGTGGTGGTTTGTAGGTACTTTGTTATTTCCAAAGGGAATAACTATGCACTTTTTGGCGTTTAGCTTGAGACCATGATTTTGACACCAGGTATTCGTCTCAGTGAGACCCTTTTGGAGGATGTCTGTGTCAGCCGGTGAGTCAATTATGGCCCCTAGTTTGCAGTCATCTGCGAACTTGGTCAGCCATAGTCCTCCTGTGCTTGTCTGTACCTCTGAGAAGTATATGCCGAACAGGAGGGGTCCTAGGACTGAGCCTTGGGGAAAGCCACTTGTAACCGGTTTAGAGTCAGACCTAGCTCTCACAACTCTCACCATGTGGGTTCTGTCCATGAGCCAATTGGCAACCCATCTTGTGACATAGGGGTTTATGTTCAGACTGGTGAGCTTGTCTATAATACCAGAATGGAGAATGGTGTCAAAGGCCTTTGCAAGGTATAGGTAGGCTGTGTGTACCACCTTTCCCTCATCTATAGCCTTGGTAACTGTCTCAAAGAAGTCCACCAGGTTTAGGAGGCATGATCTGCCCTTAACAAAGCCAAACTGGGTAGGGTCCAGTGTTTGGAGGTTCCCAATGTCTCTGTTAATGAGTTCCATGATGATGCGCTCCATAGCCTTGCAGACCAAGCTAGTCAGGATTATAGGGCCATAGTTCCTGGGGTCTGTTGTCGCTCCACCTTTGTGGAGCAGAATAACCATTGCTGTGCACCACTCTATGGGTACTTAGCCTGTGGTGAGGCTGAATTTGAACAGTGTGTTTAGGTGAGGGGTTAGTTCGTCTTTGAGCTCATGTAGGACGCAGCCTGGGACACCGTCTGGTCCCATTGATGCTGTGTTTTTGGCTTTGGAGACGGCTATTTTAACCTGAGTGTCTGTGATTTCAGGGGCTCTACATTCTTCTGGTATGGGTATGGGCCCTTTTGGGGGTGAGAGGGGGTGAAGTTTGCACTGAACCTGTCTGCCAGGATGTTGGTAATATCGGTTGGTTCAGTGTATTTTGTGCCATTCTGCACTAGCTCAGAGCAAATATGAGCGTTGCCACTTAGATTCTTGACATAGCTAAAAAATGCCTTATGGTTATTTTTGGAGTCCTTAGCAAGTTTCCTTTCAAAGCTCACCTTGGACGATTTTATGAGGAATCATAGTTTCTTGCTGATATCTGCAATACATCCATGACATCCCCTTGCACTAAGGGGTTGGGACTATTGGTGCTGAGGTAGGACTCCACTCCATGTTCTGGACATATGGTAAACATATATGTGTACACATATATCCACATATCTATATAGCTATATACACATATACATATCCACATACATATATGGACATATACATATCCACATACATATATGGAGACATATATGTACATATATATACATATGAACACTCACACATATACATATACACAGCAATGACTCCAACAAGTGGCTAAGTTTTTGATGTCATTCAAAGGGGATCCAGTATCTGTCTGCATGGGATGACATGATTGATAAACCACGATGCTTTGCCAGAGATGGTCTGCACCTGTTGCCCCTGGGATTCAGGTTATGGGCTACAGCTCTTGGCACCCCCATAGTGCCTTATGAAGGCAAGGTTCAAAGGACAAAACCACCACCATAACAGATACAAGCGTGCAAAGCTGAAGGTAAGGCTACTCAAAGCTAGACGTCTACACCTAAAAAGGCCCTCTCTTGAGGCATACCTACAAATGGGGAATATCGATATCTGTGCAGTAAATGGGACCTGGTTCAACGCTCCAGAGAGCACACTTGTAATACCAGGCTATGTGGCACACCTCATCACTGAGGGCTTTTAATCCAGAGGAAAGGGGGTAATTGTCCCACTGTACTCATCCCTCATTACATATATCTCATATATGTATATATATTAATATATATATATATATATATATATATATATATATATACACACATATATATATACACATATATATATATATATATATATATATATATATATATATATATATATACACACATATATATATATATATATATATATATATATATATATATATATATATATATATATATATATATATATATATATATATATATATAGTCCCCTTCAGAATGCCAAAATTCAAAACCCATATGATCGCAGACCATATGTTCGAAGTCTTGAAATACCGACATTCTGAACGGGAAATCGCATACAGCGTGGACCGGGAGATTTCCCTTGTCCTCACTGTAGTGCAATCTCAGAGTTGGTATATTTAAGTAGGCGGTGTGTGGGGGTCGCAGGGGGGCAAAGCCCCCCTGCTATACACAGTTTAGTGTGTGCTTTTTTATTTTTATGGGTCTAGTTCACATTTTCGAACATTCAAATGTTCGATCATATGGTCTCGACCATATGAATTTCGAAAATGTGAACATTCGGTTATATGAAGTAGACCTATATATATATATATATATATATATATATATATATATATATATATATATATATATATATATATATATATATATATATATATATATGTGTGTGTGTAAGACGTTATCCTGTTCGATTCTCAGCTAAAGCAGCTTCTGTGTGGAGACATGCATGAATGGGCTTACCTTCGTTGAAGGTTGTGCGTCAGGGCTGGAAACTCGGTACGTAAAAATCTACTGCCAATCATTAGCGGACCGGAGTTCCGCTGTGGCGACCCCTAACCGGGAAAAGCCGAAAGATGCAACATATACCTGAATATATTTGTCAATGTATAGATGTGTGTGCATATGTGCACCATTGTAATGTGTACTCCTTCCACATTGTAAATTCCCTACAGTAGAATGACATGTCTGCTTGATATGTTACAGATATTGTCCTGACAGTTTACAGGTGAATTGGCTTACTCTTAAAGCATTGTAGCTGTGTTGTGGAGGGTCCTGCAGTCAGGAACTGCATGTGCTGGATATTGGATCGCATAGCATATCTGTTAGGGCTGTGGAGGGGGGCAACATAGCAATAATTACCAGGTATCCCTCCTTTGTGCCCCCACCCCCAGTAACAGTGCATATGGTCTGTTATGTTATAGTGAGTGGTTCAGGATGCTGTTCCCATGTGGACATGCTATACACATTTCTATCTGTATATACATACATATATATATATATATCTATATATATATATCTATATATATATATATATATATATATATATATATGTGTGTGTGTGTGTGTGTGTGTATCTACATAATTATATATATAAACCCTTATATATATATATATATATATATATATAGATATATATATATATCTGTACATACATATAAGCATATTTATCTATCTATATACAGTTAATACTATATGATTATTTCTGAGTCATACACACACACACACACATATATATATATATATATATATATATATATATATATATACATATAGCTGTCTATCTGTCTGCATTCACAGATATATAATCCTCTATAATCCGGACAATACTCCTGCACTTAAAAATATTATCACCCCCTATAACAATCTTAGACTGCTTCGATCCTCTAACAAACTACTAATTCAGACTAGCAAAATTAATAACACAGCTGGTGATTCTCTCTTTGCAAACTCTGTAAGTAGATCCTGGAACTCTCTTCCAGCTGATATTACCTTACTTTCCACCTTAGGTCAATTTAAAGCTAGACTCAAACAACATGGCATAATGGTTAAGATGATTACCTTGCAAACACAAGGTGCAGGGTTTGATTCTTACATGGGGTAACTGGTTAGGCTTAAAATGGCCCACAAGGGCAGTTAGCCTCGTATTAACCTATGAACTTAACTGGCTATGTCAATGTATCAAGCCTGGCTAACTCTCTCTAGAATGTGTAAAAACCAGTTTACTGTGTAATTTAATTTAATCCTGACTTGTGCTCAGGATTAATTGTAACCTATGGAACTTGCTTACTTATGTAATCTCTGTAAATAGTCTGTTTGTAATATGTAATGCTGGTATTATGTAATGCTGTATCTGCTTACCTTTGGAGCTTTTCTCCCCGGGCCTCCGCTGAAAATTGACATGCATCCAGTCAGACTATCCCGGTCAACAAATGTAAAATAAAATAAAAATAAATAAATAAAATATATATTTGTCCATATGTCCATGCATGTATGGTTCATAATTTTGGCCTGTACCTCATTCTCTTGGCAATTGACATGGATGATCTAAGGATTGAAGTCAGTAACTACTGATGACACCTTTGTGTTTCAGACTTCAACTCCTTAAAACTATGTGTTTTAATACATATAACTGTTTAATTAGCAGTTTTAAGTGTATGAGAACAATAATTGACATATATCCCTATTTGTCCCCACATTTTGGCACACTTTGTCCAGAATTCTTGCATTAAGAGGTTGTGTGGTATGATATTACTACATTTCCTGTACTGTTGAATGATTGTGCTGGATGATATGTTTGTGATAACATCAAATTTATGTATATATGTCATGGCTTTAGGGGTAAAGGATTCTGTCTGTGGTTTGCAGGGTCCTGGGTTTGAGTCTAACAGAAGATGTTTATTTTGCTGCTGGGCAGAACACGGGCAGTTTGATACAGTGTGATAAAGGCACTTTAAAGCAGTTGTAAGTGGGTTGGCGTGGAGGTAAGCACTGCTGACTTCCGGTTACAGTGTCTTACACTCAGTTAACTTCTAAATTGCTTAACCTGTGTGGGCAGTGCTTACCCCTGTGTAAACAAGCTTAAACACACTTACAACTGCTCAAAAGTGCCTTAATTGCTCTGCATCCAGTGGGCTGTGTTCTGCCCAGCAAAAAAATAAAAAACTCTTGCAATGTTTGAACCCAGGATCCTGCACACCATAGACAAAGCAATTTACCACCAAGCCATGCCAGATACAAATAAATCCAATGTTTTCAGAAACATATCATCCAGTCCAGTCATGCAACAGTACATAGAATGTATACTAACATCTAGATGTATGTGTGTGTAAATATATTAATATCTAAACATATACTACAGATCTATATATGTATATATATATATATATATATATATATATATATATATATATATATATATATATATTTCTAAAACTATATACATATATATTGATATATATGAACATATATACATGCAAATGCCTACATCGACACATATATGTGTCTACACCTATATGTTTACATATACACAGCAAGTTACATATGTGTACGCAGATATATATCTATGTAGGTATATACGGACGTAAGTATATATATATATATATATAGATATATATATATATATATATATATATATATATATATATATATATATATATATATAAGCAGATATATATCCATGTAGGTATATATGGCCATACATCTGTAGATAGCAATGGCAGATTAACAAAAACACATATGTCCACATGCACCATTAATTGGGTTTGGAAGCCCCACACACTATACGTCTTGTACGAATAGGCATCCCCCCCCACAGCCAAATACATCCACCCTGCAATACACTACCAAGTGTTGCAGATCCCAAAACCAGGACCTGTCACAACATGGGCACAAGATGTTACCAGTACTACATCCCACCTGTATGATGTCAGGCTAGTATTGGTAACATATCATGCAGTACAGACTATCTCCCATAGGAAATGTTAAATGTGGAAGCAATCAACATCCCCAGGATACAGATACACGGACACAGATCTGCAGATACAGATATACATATTTATATATATATATATATATATATATATATATATATATATATATATATATATATATATATATATATATATATATATATATATATATATATATATATATATATATATATATATATAAAAATATATATATATATATATATATATATATATATATATATATACATACACATATATATAAATATACATGTGACTACACATACACACACAGATATATGTGCAGTAAGATATTTATGTAGTAGGCGCACATAATATGGTACACCCACTATGACTACAGTTAACACCCTAACAACAGGACTCTGGATGAGCCACCCTTACAAATGACATTCGTTGCTTGCAACATATACCCAGAGAGAGGTCATAGGATAAAACACCACACACAGGTTTGCAGAAATGGAATACCTTTATTTGTGTACTATTACAGATTTATATGCCATGTCATGTAGCTGTTCACACAATGACATCCATATAAACAGAGTAATTCAACTGTGAAACAGGTATACTAATATAGTAGTCTGGAAAGGTTTACAAATGTTGCTGTCCAGGCCAAACCCTTCAAATTGTACAATAGTGAGGATTGACTGGGCCACAGGATACCAAACAATCAACAATATGTAATGCAGGTGTATAGTTCAGCATCCTCCATCTACACTCTTTACAAAATCACTAGGTAGTAAAGACGTCATGTGATCAAATGGGTTGTCACTGTTACATAACAAGGCATAACTGACACCATCACATGCACACTGACAAATGGAACAGTCTGTATGGCAGCAAGCTGTAGGCATGCATTAACCCAATTTATGCAAGTA
Source organism: Protopterus annectens (assembly GCF_019279795.1). NCBI lineage: Eukaryota > Metazoa > Chordata > Ceratodontiformes > Protopteridae > Protopterus > Protopterus annectens. Next base: position 443,200,708 of record NC_056740.1, read on the forward strand.
ATGTAAATATAGGTGAAGTATACGGTACTGTACATCCATATACCTTAAGGCAGCTCACCCCTGATACCCCCACATTTTTTAACAGACTAGGTCATTTATAGTGTCCCCCCAGACTCAGTAATACAGGGCCATATACCACTGTTGCATACACTGGCCTCTAGAGTGCATAAGGGCACACATGTATTGTGTAGGTGATGCCCACACATATATGGCCTCAGCCCCACTGTATGTGTGGGGGATACAACAGCAGTGGACTGATGGCAGCAATGGCAGTGTGATATACTCACAGCCCATTATGGAACAACCCCGACAGCATGTCATATGTGCAAAGCTTTGTATGTAGGTGGAGGACAGAGGCTGGAACACAGGCACAAATGTGGAAAACTGTTGCCATATCCTAAGCAAGTTGCTGGTGTTTCAGGATAGTCTGCAACATACCCTTAGTCTGGGAATTGAGATTAGAAACAGAAACGGATGTAGCCATGTACTAATAGCACTCAACACACACACTGCCAGTGAAATATCTGACACAGGACCTGTGTGGTGGACAGACAACACATGACAGGCATACTTCTGGCCACCAAGAGGATAGGCCCACAGTTGAGAGCTATGCAGACAGATTGCATTCCAAGGTAAAGTAGTATGTACACACACACCCTGTAACACCAGTACTATACAAATAATTGCACAACTCTATGCACACACTGTCTGTATTTCCTGAACCTCCTACAAATATGTAGCTGACCTGAGTGTGCCAGTTCTCCTGCAAAAGGTATTGCTACCTGCTGTCTGTAACACTGATGCCCACTCACAGGAAGGATGTTCATCACACAGGCAATGTAAAGTGACCACGCCCACATGCTGTAGGGGGTTAGAGTAGGTGGTTGCCATGACAGTGATGATTGGAAGTACTACACATGTGTAATCATATGTATATGGCTATCTGGATAATAATATGTACATATATTTCCACCATATGTCCTGGACATGGAGTGTAGCCCTACACCAGCCTCTATAGTCCCACAATCATAGTGCAAGGGGATGTCAGGTATGTATAGCAGGTATATTAGTAGACTATTGCTACTGTCTTTGGGATTGTCTTCACAGACATGGTGTGTGTTGGAGGTCACATCTGCTTATAACATGTGTGCCACTGGCTACTGACAGACATCCTAAGGACATCATAGTAAAGTACCGCTGCTAGCAAGTAATGCCCCTGTGGACTGCAGCAGAGATATTGGCCAATATATGTGGACATTCTGACACACTCTGTGCAGTCCAGAGGTAAACACATAATCCCTTAGTGCTAAACATGTGTACCATGCCTGAAAATATGGATGTAGACAGCCATGTAGATGGGTATAAAACATAATGACTGAAATACATTTACCACCATTGGTTATGCATTCACACACCCCTGTCTGGCCTGACACATAATAACCGCTGGTATAGGGGTGCCATGGCCACAAACTACCCATTAGGTATTGACATACATCTGTACAGCATCCCACTGCTCTGTCTGACATACATAACTGTTAAGGGAGACCCAGAAGCAGTACATCTGGCAAGTATCTGCACATGACATCTCACTCGGTAAGTACACTAAGCTGCTATGCATGTAACAATGCACTGTGCAGGCTACAGGCAAACTGGCTCAACACTGGCCTACATCTCCTATGGGGGAATGCACATGTACCTGCATATATAGCAGGCTCTACAGGCATGTCACACCACAGGGTAAGATACACCTGTGTAAAAGTGCATAACCACAACCAATGTGAACACAGCCACATATGTTAAGCTAGCATAATATTACAGTATATGGACTATCTGTACGACACCATCCTCATATGTGCCACTCACAGACTGACCCTACATATACTAGGCTGCTACACAGTTTGGTCTGACGTCTGCCTGTAGTATGGGACATGTGTGTGTATGGCTCTGCAAACATGTACGCCAATATGGTACCATACAGTGGAGCAGCATGTAACATCAGTAGAACAAAGACATCTACCACAGTCTGTACACAGGCTAAAGTACATATTAACAATACACACACTGTCAACATTCACCATAAGTACACAGACCAAAGTACTGTGGAAACATCCACAGAATGTCCATGTTATGTCATCAAATATAACCCCTACTGTACATAACATGTGTAGCAATCTAATATCTCACTGGCTTGTTATAAGATATGATGACACTAATTATGGTGTACAGCACATATGCACCACTTCATGCATGACATACGTACACAGGTTGACAGAGTTGTGGCTGGAAGCACATACACATGGCCAATATTGACATGTTGCTGTGATAACCACATACATTTCCTATCATAACAGGGTTTGTTGCAACATATAAACTATGAGGGATAAGAAGCCAGTAACTATCATGTCTTTCAGCATCTACAGACTGCAATCCTCACACTACCTTCTGCAGTCCACAGATAGATGCTCCATTGGTAACACATGAAACCAAAGGCACAACACACTGCCCAGTCTGCAGATGACCCTGCAGATGGGGATTCCACATAAACATGGAACTGACATGGCAGGTACTGAGACATGTAGGACAGCCATATCCACACAAACACTATTAAACCAACATTACTCCAAATGCAGTATAGCAGCACTTACAGTCTGTAGTCAGGTCAGGCACATTCCCCTCCTGTGTGTTGCCCTGTTTTCACAGTGTATGTTGTTAGAGGTAACTCCCCAATCCATCTTTGATGCTGTTTGCCAAACAACAGATCTAGTTCCTACTCACAGGGAATGAAAAGGGCCAACACCAATGTGATGTTCCTAGATATTGGAGTGTGTTTCCATGCAATTGGCTATGGGAATGTTACCACAGCTGTTCCACATGCTATCAGCTAGGGGAGGGCTGCAATTCATGCAGAGGCCACCAGCTGATCATGAGCATCACTTAACATGCACATGCTGCTGCCAAGCAAAGCAGGTGTAGGTCTCCACATCCACCAGAGAGGGAGTGGGAGAGGCAGACAGAGGCAAAGACAAGTCAGGGAGTGGTGGAAGAGTAAAACCTAGGCATGTTTGTGTCACACACCTACCAGCACAGGGTATCAAGCCCCTGATGACTATGTAGTGTTATCACAGCTCTATGCAGTTATTGGATGCACCACTTGGGTTACCTGTTGTCGAGCCCTCAGAACATATATGTGATGGTGACTGAGATCTGCAACAGGGATACTGCAGCTATACGGTAGGTGACGTACACGTGCCTGTCCACATGAACAGATGCCAGCATCAACACAGCCACACTCTCACAGGGATGCACACACACTGACACACTGGGCAGGGCCAGGATTACAACTCATCAGTAGTGGGATTGCCACAACACATCACTGTGCAGGTATCACATGCACCACACTGGTCATATGGGGTTGTATGGGCAAAGGGTATGGGGAGGTGTCTGACATCAGACAGCATGCTTCAGTATGCCCATGGGGGTTGTAGAGAGTGTGGATGTGAACATAAGCACCATACAACATACACACAAACACACAGAGTGCCAGTACTGACATGCATGGGTACATGTCTGCATGGGCGTGTGGTGGACGACTGCGCCAGATGGCTGTACGAAGCTAGGCGATTGGTATACCTTGGCATCAGGCCACATGATGATGGTGTGCATTGTGGCTCAGGCTGTAGTGTCTGAAATTTCCCACACAGGTGGGTATTGTTTCCCCCATTCAGTCACCTGGGTGACTATTGTGTGTGGCCAATGCTGTGCATCGCTTGCCATGTATGTGTTCCTTACTTAGTCCATGACATGGACAGTGTCTGGGATGTGCACACCTCCCACATGCATGTACAGTAACATGTGGAACTGTACCTGGGGTGTCTGGCCCATGTTGTGAATACAGAATATCATCAGATGTGCCAGTCTTGCCAACCTGTGGCGGGAACTGGTAATGGGCAGCAGGTTTACCCTGCACCTAAATTGATAGCATGCTAATGGCATTCCCTGGTGTCAGTGGCATCTGTCAATACAGGGCATGTTGTCAGGCATGGTATGTCCTTTGTGGGTCACATGTGATGGCACCACAGGTGTTTTAGGTGTCCATTGGGGAACATGGGGGAGGTGCACTGTCTGCATGTACATGCATATTGGACAGACGGACAGGGTGCCATGCCCTCTGTAGCCCACAGCTATCTCCCCATAGTTACTATCAGTGGCCAATATGCAGTGTACTACCCACATATTGGCTGTTGCCTAGGCATGTGTGTATGTGTATGAGACAGGGGTTGAGAGTGTGCCCTGGGTAATACTGGGGTTGCTAACTGTGATTGCACACAAAACATCCACAACCAACATGTGTAGGTATACAACCCCTAACAGAGGTCTATATCACTCTACAGCATGGAGCTGTTATAGGATGCATCACAGGGATTACTAGAGAACTCCTTCCCCAAAGGTGTATTTTACAATGAATGACATCAGCAGGATTGCAAAGTAGGCCACTTGAAATGTACTGAGTGTGACTAGCCTATAATGCATTGCCCCGTACACAGGCATTGAAACACACACAAAACATCCAGAACTGCCATGGGTGGGATGGAACCTTACCACAGTTCTACATCACACTACAGCAGTACACAGTTACAGGATGCGCTACAGAGATTACTGGGTGACAATCTTCCCAGAGGTGTACTTCTAGGTGGGTGACATCAGTAGCCTTGCCAAAGTTGAGTATATGAATTGTAAGGAGTGTGAGTACCCTAAAAAGCATTGCTCTCTACACAGTTAGAGACAGACAGACATGCACACAAACACACACTTGCCAAGTCTGGGGGGGTTTGAACTCCTACCTGACTACTTTATCACACTACAGCAGTACACAGTTACAGGACATGCTATGGAGATTATTGGACTACAACCTTCCCAGAGGTGCATTTCTAGGTGGCTGACATCAGCATCCTTGCCAAAGTTGAGTATATGAATTGTAAGGAGTGTAAGTACCCTAAAAAGCATTGCTCTCTACACAGTCATACAGATACGCACACAAACACAGTTGCCAAGTCTGGGGGTAGAACTCTTACCTGACTATTTTATTACACTATAGCAGTGCACAATTACAGGATGTGCTACGGAAATTACTGGGCTATAACCTTCCCAGCGGTGTATTTCTAGGTGGGTGACATCAGCAGCTTTGCCAAAGCTGAGTATATGAATTGTAAGGAATGTGAGTACCTTAAAAAGCATTGCTCTCTACACAGTCAGACAGACATGCACACAAACACACACTCACACACACAGTTGCCAAGTTTGGGGTTAGAAGTCCTACCTAACTAATTTATCACACTACAGCAGTACTCCGTTATGGGACGCACCACGGAGATTACTGGCTATAAAACTGGGCTACAACTCTCCCAAAGGTGTCTTTCACATTGGATGACCTCAGCAGGCTTGTCATAGTAGAGCTATAGGGAGGGCGGTGTGTGCATGGGCCATAACCCATTTATCTAGGGGTGACACGCCACATGCAGGCACACATGGGGTCATATGTCACAGGTACATGTATACAGCTGCTAGATGACTACTTCCTTGTACAATCATGTTGCACAGCTGGCACGTGCACCACATAGTCTGTAATGCTGACAGATACTGGTGGCTAATATCTGCAGTAAGTGACATCTGCACCTCATGTGTTTGGGGCCCTTTGGCTGTGTGCTGGGTGGGACAGGCCTGGATGGCTCCTTGTCACAGTCAACCTCTTCCTCATATCTATGTACATCTACCTTTGGCTTATTATAGTGTGTTGTCCTGACATATATGTCTGTATTCCTATCCACTGTGTGTGCAAGGCATGAGTGGAGCATACTGACGAGTGTCTGCACTAACAACTGCAACTGCCAGATATATCTGGTCCACTGGTGTTTGCAGTCATGGCCTTCATGTGTTTAAGTATGTGAGCATGCCCAGTATGACCTTTCAGTATGTTGTAGACTGACATTGCCTTCATTTCTCTAAGTGAGTGAGCATGCCCAGTATGGCCATCTGTACTGAATTTGTGGATTGTGTCCAGGAAGTTTGTGCTGCATGTTGACCTTTGTGTTGTACACCAACAGGTAGCATGCTGTCTCTGCAGGGTATTCATCGATCATTTGGCTTTGACTGTTACTACAGTTCTGCATAGCAGAGGGCGGTACACCTGACTGTTTCTACATTTCTACACAGGAGCGGGGGAGGCATACCTGACTGTTATTACATTACTATGTAGGATGGGGGGGCACACCTGACTGTTATTACATTAATATGTAGGATGTGAGGGCACACGTGAAACTTGTACACATTTGCTATGACTGCACTGGTATGTCAGGTACTCCATTTCATTCTGTATTGCTAACTATCATGCTGACTAGAGACATACCAGTGTACTACAGATCATGGCTTTGGTTGCCCTACATATTATTGTCTGACTTCCTACCCTTCAGAACTAATATCCCACTGACTGCCCTGCCGCGTTCTGTCTGTGTAGGCCTGGGGGGAGGTTAACCATAGCCATCATTCTAGGGTCATGGCACAGGCTCTGTTTGAGTTTGTCTACACCTGTCCTGCTGGCTGAGACTGTTGTTGGGTATGTGAACCGATCTGACTGGCATGTGTGGGTCATATGGACACACACATGTCACTCAGCACATTTCCTGCAGTGGTTTTTTTCTCCCTGTGTAGTACTGGCTACTATGGTGACTCCTGTATGTGTTACAGATGTCATGGTGCCACTATGGGTGTCTACTGTCTGCTGCCATAACATTCAGCCACCCAATTCCCTTGCATGCTCACATCCATACCATAGCTACAGGTAACAACACATTCTACTCCATTTGGCAATTGGCAGGTTGATTGACTTACCTTGAGGGTGTGCCAGATTTGTGGATGGTGCTGGAGGGCTGCCTATGTCAGATGCACATAGTACACTCCCTATACATGGTTGAGCACAGGTAGTGTCATATTTGGCATCCCTTTTACTGTATGTGCGAGTCAGAGAGAGGTGTCATTCCCTGGGTCCCTACTGTGTCAGAGCATGTGCTATGCATTCCCTCTTTGCCAAGGCCAGGGCATAATGGGCACGCCTCCTTCCACTTACTGGGGCAGGCTCAGGTTGTTCCTCCTCTGGGTCACTCTGTGCCGGTGCAGGCCTTGGCATTGGTGGGGGGCTGTGTGGCCCTGCCCCATGCTGTTCCTGCTGCAGCTGTTTCCGCAGGATCATATTGTGTAGCAAAGCACATACCATAAAAATCTGGGTACATGTAGCTGGTGAATACTGCAAGGCTCCATTGGATATGTCCAGACCAGAACCATGACCTGAGCATCCCAAACACATGCTCTATTATATGTCTGGCCTGTGCGTATGTCTCATCATGGTGTTGTTGTTCAGGTATGTGTGCATTTCTGATGGGTGTCATCAGCCACTGTTTCAGTGTGTACTTAGCATCCTCCACTAGGTGACCGTAGGGGATGTCCTCAATGGCAAATCTCTGGTACAGCTGCATCAGTTGCCATATGTGGGAATCATCATAGCTTCCAGGGCAGCCAGCACACACATTCATTATAATGCCCTGGGCATCACAAACAACCTGGCTGTTGATGGAGGAGTTGCCCCTGTGGTTGATGTAGGCCCTACCCTGCTCACCGGGTGGTGCTTTCATGCATATGTGCTTGCAGTCTATAGCACCCACTACCCCAGATTTTTCTGCTATTTGGTGGAAGAGACGCATATTGCGGGTCAACACCTCACGGGTGTTGAGGAAATATAAGTAGTCACTGGCATGTGCTGACATGGCATCCAGGAACTGGTGGAATACTCTGGATGCTGATGCTTGTGAGATCCCCATGATATCCCCAGTAGTGCTTTGGGAGGTACCTGTGGCTAGTATACCTAGGCCTACACATACCTTGGTATCCACTGGGATGGGTTCCCCTCGGTCAGTTTGGTGTGTCAGGTGTGGCCGGCATAGCTCAACAATTTGCTGTAGGAGGTCTCTGTCCACCCTATAGCGCTCCACTATCTCCAGCTCATGTAGCCCCTGGTAGGTTACCCTGGGTCTGTACACTCTTCTCCATCTCCTCACTGTGGGTTGTTCAGCGGCATGCACATCCTCACCACCCTCAGCCTCTTGCACATGTTGTTCTATGTTGCCTGCTGCAGCCCTTCTCATTTTGTAGGTTTGTTTGTTAAAATTTCTCCGCTTCTGTACACCGGTGGTGTAGAGTGTGGGAAAAACCAGAAGGGAAGGTGTTTGCTCATTTTATAGTAGTGTTCTGGGCTGGGCTGGTCTGCTGCCTGTGTAACTGGCTGATTCTGATACATTTCACCTACCAGCTATGCTACTTCTCCTTGAATACCTTCCTACTGCTGTTTTCCCTTCCCATCACCTCCCTGTTTAAGCCGCGTGTGTGCCACGCAAGCAGAGTGCTCAAATGTGCACAGTGCTGCTAGTTCCTGGTTTAACTTCTTTTTTCTTCCTGTAAAACCCGGTGCGCGGCACGCACACCCACTTAGGCTTTGTAAAGAGTGCTAGGCAGGTTTAGACACACCCCCTAGCTTAGCTATGCTAAGCTAGGAGCAAACCTGAGCCACAGGGCTCCAATTCACTTACAGTATGCCTGAAACCCCACCCCCATGATGTCACCTAACTCCTAGGCTTGCACCAAGCTATTTCTACTCTTACACTGTTGAGACCTGACTCACATGCTGGGGAAAACTGGGATTTAGTATCCTTCCCTTCATTTGCATAGGATTGCCTGCTAATGCATCGTTACATGTGTCAAACTGAACCTCCCCCCTTAGCAACCACTACTCACTGGTTAGGTTGTCTTCTGCCTGCCATTGACTTCCATGGCAGAATACAGATTTTCGGTAGAATGCTTATTTTAGGTTTATTTTCTTATCCCCCCCGATCCTGTTTGCGCGTCACTGCCCTATGTTTAAATAGCTGAGATCAGCTAAAAAAAATTAAAAGTTTTTTTTTTTATTTTTTGTATTGTTTCCAATGCCAATGGCCTTATACTTGGCCATTGGAATGCTTACTACTTGATATGCAGCCTTTATTCGGAGCTGTCATAGCTCCGTTTTGGATTTTGCAGAAATGTACTCGGTTACTAACCGAGTACATTTCTGCAGATAGCGCTAGTCTTGCACGGACTGTTGCAAGCTTCCTGGATTGCAAAATCACCTCATTTGCATGAATGTCACCTGCAAATTGGGTGATTTGCATACCAGGGCTTAATCCATGCAAGATTAGTGCAGGAGTGCTCGTGCGTGCCACTGCAGGCTGTTCCTGGATCGCACGGCAGACATATTGCCTGCTTGAGCTCCTGCACCGATCTTGCACTCCGTGCAAGCTTTTGAGAATCCAGGGGTTAGTGTAGGCTTTATTGAATCTGGGCAGTGTGTTTCTTGAGTAGTAAGGTATGGAAGGAATAGTTAGGTAAAATCCTTGTGTGGCTAAGGAATGTGAAAACAAATGCAAATAGCTTGTGTACGTAGGTGAGATTATTATAAAGGAAGTTATGCATGTTCGTAATAAGTTGCAGTAGAAAGATGCAGAGCTTTGCACCAATAGCGAAGGATCTGAAAGTGGAGTAATTTGGAGAAAGACGGCTAAAATGCTGAATAAAAAATTGTTAAACTGTATAAAGTTCAGAAAAAAACATTTTGGAAGTGGAGAGGAGTTGTCCTACAGGAGTTTGTAATTAAATCTGACTAACGAGCACTAGAAATAAAGGTTAATTAATGGGGCACTGTCTTTGAAAAAGGTGACAGTAATGTTCATCTTTGGGATAATGTGACTTTCCCAATTACAGCACTGGACTAATGAAACTTCCCCCTTATAGCACTGGGTTAAGGTGACTTTTTCCCTTACAGCACTGGATTGATCGGTTTCCCCCTTACACTACTGGATTAATGAGACTTCCCCCTTACAGTACTGGCTTAACGTGACTCCCCCCTTACAGCACTGGGTTAATGTGACTTTCTACGTCACAGCACTGGGTTAATATGACTTTCCCCCTTACAGCACTGGGTGAATTTGACTTCCTCCTTTTACAGCACTGGGTTACTAGGCCACCAAACACTAGGCCCTTAAAAGTCTATCCAGGCAACCCAAATGTGACCCAAAAATTTGATTTATAATTTGATTTCTATGGTGTCATTTACTGAATGTCACTGTCCATCAGAGGCATAAGAACCAGACCAGGAGTAAATTTTCTATTACCCATCCACAGGTCCAGGTTGTCCTTAAATAGGTAGAGGGATAAACTCTGCTTCACATAGACTGGGAGTCTGTTCCAGAGAATGGGAATTTTCTGAGAAACATATCTGTCTTTCCAACATGTCCTATTTATATTGCAAGCAAAATTTAGGTAATTTAATCTAGTAGTTCTGATGCTGTTTGTTTTGTGGATGTGCAAAAGATTCATCCAAAGAGGGTCCCGAGATGCCTTGTATGCCAGGTACAGATTATCTGTTAGAAGTCTGTATGGCATCAAGTAAAGAGACAGGGTTTTTGAGGCAATAAGCATAGGACATTGTATTTACTCCCTGTATTCTTTTTCTAAAGAACCTTGGTGGATGGTCCAGTTACTGCATGTGTTTGGTCAGGTACATAACCAAAAGGGTCATTGTACTCTATGATGAACCTGATGAGGGCTGAGTACAGTGTTATGATGGGCTATTTGGACATAGATGCCATCCCCTTGTTTATAAGTTGAGCAACACAAAAGGATTTTCTTACTACCTTGGACACATGTTGGTCAAAGGCTAGATTATTAATTACATATATTCCCAGATTCCTGACTAGTGAATCAACTTTAAGTGTGTTTTATTGATGATATGGTTACCTATGGTGGCAGACTTCCCAATATGTACTATAATGGACTTCTTGGCACTGAATTTTAAGCCATGGCTTTGATACAATGTGTTCATCTGTATTAAACCTCACTGAAGGGTGTTCTCATCTTGGGGGGATTCAATGACTGCCCCCAGTCTGCAATCATCTGCAAACTTTGTTAACCAGATGCCTTTGACCTTGGCTTTGACATCCAAGAAGTAGATGCCAAAGAGGAATGGGCATAGCACAGACCCTGGGTTACTCCACTGGTGACCGACCTCTTTGTTGAGGTGACTTCACTGATTCTAACCTCATAGGTCCTATCAGTGTGCCAGCTAGCTATCCAATGTGTTATAAAGGAGTTTATACCTAGTTCTGTAAGACTGTTGACAATGCCCAAATGGGGTATTTTATCATATGCTTTAGCCAGATTTAGCTAAGCAGTATGCATAGGTTGCCCCTCATCCATTGCCTTAGTAACCTTTTCAAAGAAGTCCACCAGATTTAGTAAGTACGACCCTCCTTTGACAAAGCCAAAATGGGATGAATCCAGTGTCTGGAGGTCTCCCATGTGTTTGCTGAAAATTTCCATGGCTTTGCAAATATGACTTGTCAGACTAATGGGCTTGTAGTTTCCAGGATCTGCTGGAGGTTCTCCCTTATGATGGGGGATGACCATCACAGGTCTCCATTTATGTGGCACAAAGCCTGTTTTAAGACTATAGTTAAATAATGACTCTAGGGGTCCTGACAAGTTGTAGTTTAGACTATTTAGGAGACATCCTGGGATGTTATCAGGGCCCAATGAGGCCTTCATCTTGGCTTTAGTGCGTGCGGCCAGTACTTGTTCCCTAGTTATAGCTGCAGAAATTATATATGAGGATATTATTGGGGGAGGGATGGTTGGGGGTGAGGTGAGGGGGTAAATGAATTTATCTGCTAACAGTTTTGCTATATTGCCTGGCTAAGTGAATGTGGCACCATTAACCACTAACTCAGCATATTGCTATGTGCTGCCCTAGAGGTTTCTGATGTAGCTGTAGAAGGCCTTAAAGTTATCTTTCACCTAGGAGGATATCTTAACCTTACAGTTGACTTTGCTTAACCTAATTAACCCTCTTAGTTGCCTATTTACCTTAATGAGAGAGGTTTTTTTATATTTATTGGAATTACCCTGCCTGATTTTTGCCATATTTTTTCCCTTTTGTTGTATATCCTGTTATATATCCCTGGGATGCCAGCAGGGAGATTTTTTTCTGGGGCTAGTTCTGGACTTACTCCTGGTAGGTACAGAAGCCTATATGCAGCAATTGATATGGTTGTATAGATTTTCTGATATCAATTCGGCATAGGATGGTGTGCTCTCGGGGTTTGGAGGGGCACTGAATTTTGATAAACCATCACTTAATAACAGGTAATTTGCCTTGGAAGAGTTCCTACCTTTTGCTGATTTTAAGGGAACTACAGAACTTGATTTCAAAGGAGACACCTTTATGGTCGGACCTTACTAGAGAGGACAAGACATTGGGGTGCTTAGCATTCCCCCATATTTGTGAGCATAAGGTCAAGTATGTTGGAGCTTCTAGTGGGTATAGTCACTATTTAGTCAAGGTTGCTTGTATTTACGAAGTCCAGGAATCTCTGCCTGTAGGTCTGAAGCCAAGTAGGATTCCTAGTCTATAGAAGAGTAATTAAAGTCTCCCCATAAGCAGGGTGTTAGATTGCATGGTAAGTGTCTATAGTACGTCCAAATGTGCATTGAGAGCTTCTTGGGACATGCAGGGTGATCTATAGCTGGTACGATATGGTTAACTAAACATTAATGAGACTTTCCCCCTTACAGCACTGGGTTAATGTAACTCCCCTCCCCACAGCACTGGGTTAATGAGAGTTTTCACTTCACAGCACTGAGTTAATAAGACTTTCCCCCTTACAGCACTGAGTGAATTTGACTTCCTCCTCTTACTGCACTGGATTACTGAGATTTCTCCTCTTAAAGCACTGAGTTAATGTGACTTTCACCCTTACATCATTAGATTAATGTGACTTTACCCCTTACAGTACTGAGTTAATGTGACTTTCACCCTTACATCACTAGATTAATGCGACTTTACCCCTTACAGTACTGGGTTAATGTGACTTTCCCCCCTTTTTTTTGCTGTATTCAGCATTACATTTTTCTATCTTATGGATATCAATTACCTGTCTGTCATAATAAATGATGTCACATGTCAAATTAAGCAACTAGGATGCACTTTTCTCAAGAAAGGAAGTTAACATTTTATACTAGAAGCTAGATAGCGAATGAGCTGTCAAGAGCCAGTTTACTGACTAAAAAAACAAAAAACAAATTATGGACTGAATCCATTTGACTTCTGTGAAATCCTGAGTTTCTGTCACTGGCTCACATTAACTAACCCTCTATTGAAGTTCTCCCATTTCATCTTCAGTCACTTCTGCATGCTCTGATGATGTTGCATTTACCACCAAAAGGGTTGTCTCTCTCAATATACCTTAGGTGTCCCATTTTTAGGGATGACTCAGAAAGTGATCTGAAATATTTAAAATGGTTTAAACATTGCCTTAGCGAATAATTGTAATGTTGTCTATGCATGGATTATAATGTTTATATCATTTATAGATGAGTTTGTCATCATTTGCTATCCAGTTTAGCCATGTTGCACAGGAAATGTGTGTATACAGAATAACTCTTACAATGTCAGTTATGTTACTCAGCACCTACTATCATGTTAGTTTTATACATTGTTGTTTTACATTTTTTTTCTTTACTTAACATTAATGGTGCCTTTTCTAATTTATTATTCTAGGTGGAAGGTTATTCCACCAAAGAAGAACTATGTGGACTGTTGACTGATATGCAATATTGATGGCAGTTTTAGGTATATTTTAATTTATGTTTCTAATTACTGCAGAAGGGTAAGTTAGTAGGTACAGAAAGGTAATATGATTTATTCTAGATGTATCAGAAAATGATACTAGAAGAATGGTAATCATCTATGGAATTATTTTATTATAGCAGCTAAATTACTAAGAAGATTTAACTCACTGTCTCTGGAGTTATGACCTTTGACCTTTAGTGACACAATAGAGTACCATTACCTCCATCCACAAATGCTTTTTCCCATTTTGCACATGGATTCAGAGTGTCACTTAAACATTGACAATCTAGAGCCAAAGTTTACACAACAAGGTGGTTAGGCCTGCCACTGTAGTTCTTCCGCACCACACATACTTACACATCTGGCCAATTTAGAGTGTCCATTCCATCTACTGCATGTCTTTGGAATGTGGGAGGAAACCAGAGCACCTGCAGGAAATCTACACAAACACAGGGAGGACATGCAGACTCTGCACAGAAGGCACTGCAGTTAAGAATCGAACTTGATGTGAGGAGAAAATGCTATCCTCTGTACCATTGTGCCACCCTATAGCAGAGTACTATTACCTTACAGTGACATAGTCTAAAATTTGCTTCTGGCCTTTGTTCACTATGAGTATGTGTGGACTTGCATGTCTTCCCTCTATCTGCATGTGGCTTTCTCTGTGTATTACTTTTTTCTTTATTTCACGTATGAAACAAATGCTTGATGAATGGCCACTCTAAATAAGCCTTGCAGACCATATTTGCTTTAAGCTTTTTGGCCCTGCTCATGGCTAAAAAAGATCCACAATGATAAATTCACTTATTTTGTTAAGGAAAAAAAATAACCATATAAAATAAATTCACTGCATGCACTATGCAAGCAATATCTTACTGGTCCTCTCAGCCACACATTTGCATTATATCGCATGTTTCACCACGAGGTAATTATAGTTCCAAATATATTTCCTTCTCCTCCATCTCATTTTTACAGCCCATTCAGCAGAGTGCATAAACTTGTACTATCATACATTAGTTCAAATGGGTACTTTTCTTCAAACCCAACCTGAAAGATGCAGCAGATTTCCCTAACGACCAGACTTTCCACCTGTAACTATTATGCTAATCTTTTATCACTATTTCCAACGGGGTATCAGATTGGAATAAATTAAAACTTTTTTTGCTCAACCCTGAACCATGTTAAATTATATTGCTAAGTCACTTTCTCCTGGCAGTTTCCTTCCAACAACAAATTACATAGACAGTTTCTCGTTTAGTGTTACATTTGAGCACTGCCCGCACAATTTTTCATTTTTACAAGATTCTAAAAGAGCCTTGTGAGCTAATTAACTGAAATCTGGATACATCACATCTTAAAGGATCTTATTGTTATAAATCTCACGATGTTGTATGGAATAGAGTTTTCAGCCTTGCATGAAACCACCTCATTGTCTGGTATGTAAAGGCACAGTTCTCAATGAACAGTGCACTCCAGCAGTTACAGGTGTAGAATGCAGGCTTTCCCTAAGAGAGGATGCATCACAAATGTTTGCTCCTGCATTCTTAAGAGCTGTTTGTTATGCAAAAATAACAGGACAGCTCAAAATAACTGATTTTGCAGGAGGAAAGCCCCTCACCCCCATGTGGGGTATAAGTTTCAGTACACCTGAATATACTTCTCAACTTTGTAGCTCAAGAAATCTTGACAAAGCCTAACGTAATTGTGGGGCAAAGGCCCAAAAATAGGGACAGATTTTAAATATCACTCTTATTGTCTTATAAATATGCTAGAATTACATGACTTGTGTTAGCATACATTTTTCAAAGGATATGAAGTCTGAAACCAAAATGTATCTCATTATTAAGTGACTTCAGTCCTCGCTGAGTTGACAGAAAACCACACATTTTATAAGAAACAGAGCAAAAATATGAAGCAAAAATCTGGATATTCTGAAAAAATCTGGACAGTTGAGAGGTATACCCCTGAACTTATATTTACCAACTCCATAGTCACATAACATTAGGAAATGAATGAAAGAAAACGTTCTCAGAACATCTCACAGCAATCTTAAGAAATTACTCTTGCCTCATAGTATGGAATTCAAATGAGCAAGTAATTCTACATAGTTCATAATATTAGAAAGAAAGAAAATACCTTCCCACTGCTGAGGTTGTACTGCCAAACAAGAAAAACAGCAAAAACAACGGCAGACAAACCACCTAGGCTGAAGCCACAAACAGGATGTTTGTAGAAATGAAACCAAAGATGTGATCAGCTCATGACTAACATGTATGTGTATTGGGCACATAGTATTTCCATTTGCTGTAGTATTACTGATCACATCTTTGGAACTCAATAGCGAATATGATTGAATCAATTCATGGTATTATATACAAAGATGCAAGGAAATGACAGTGAAAACAACTTGAGAAAATGGAAAATATAACAAGCGTTTCAATCTTTTTGACAGAATGACATCCGTATTTGCTTCATACCATTTTACCTTCATATACAAGAAAACTTGCTATAAGCTGATATGAAGATGTGTTGGGTATACAGCACTCCCATTTGCTACAGAGAACTAAGCAAAAGGAATGATTGGATGAAATACGAGATGGAGTAGTACCCGATCTGATGTAATTTCTAGCTTTATATGCAAGGAGACTTGCTATAAGTTGATACAAAGGTGTGGTTGACATATAGCACTTCCATTTGCTATAGAGAACTGAGCAAAAGAAATTATTGGGTGTAATATAAAATAGAATAGACTTCGATCTGATGTCATCCCTAATCTCACAAAAATCATAAAAACCTTTTATATTGCCACATGGCTTTTTGTAACTTAATATATCAAGATATTTCAATAAAAGAACTACTTCTTTGAACAGGGGGACGCTCGTTCTCTGACTTCAAGGCAGAGAAACGGGAGATCGATCAGTATTTAATACAATGGTTCATTGGTTCTAGGACACTTGTCTTGAATATGTCAAACTTCAGGATATACCCAGTGAGAACGTAAAATCTTAGATGTAATAATATTATCCATGGAGAATATGTGGATGGACACAAATGTTGTTAATATTATGATTTAAAACTACTGTGAAGGTGCGAGCTGAAAGACAACCAAGCTTGGATACTATTACCTCCTTGAAGCTACGTACACAGCAACAAACAGGTCAGCATTGGCTGAAGTGTAAATATCTCAGTTTTAAGACCTTAACATAGCCTATAGTAGCCTTTGAGGATGATTGGATATTAGAACTAAGAACACATGAGAATAGGCTTTCTATTCGTCAAGTCTCCAGATAATTTTAATATATGAAGACATTAATGAAGGAGATGAATCCACCCCCCAAAAATATGGAGGTGTGTCAGCAATAGAGGACTTTCATTGGCCTTGACAATTTTAAAACAGGATGACTAAATATGATATCTGATTGGATGTAATTTGGATGCATGGACTCCCATTGGTCAGTTAATCGAGAAATATTTTTTTACTTAAGTAGAACTGGTGTCCCATGTCTCTTAATGATCTGATGATTTTTTGAAAGCGCTTATCGTTTGTGAAAGAAAAGGGACTTTTACAGTAATTTTTAACCTTGAAGACATTAAAACCTATTTTTAAACGGAACTTCGATCTATTTTTTGTGGATAGTGTTACCCAGCTTCAGGTTTCATTTCTGCAAACATCCTGTTTGTAGCTTCAGCCTAGGTGGTTTGTCTGCTGTTGTTTTTGCTGTAGTTAATAATATTAGGTCACATGGTTAAGTCCAGCATATAGTGATATATCCTAACTTTAATCAAAGACAAGGCAGCCAGGGTAACATGGTTCCAATAAATAACATGGATAAAGAAAAAACAAATTTCAACTTTGAAATTCCAACCAATATTCACTCTCGTGAAATAAAAATGCAGAAAAAAATCTAACCTAAAATATTAGACATTTACTGAGCTGTCCAGGTTTGCAAGGATTTTATCAGCTGATTTAGTGTATCAGTGACACAGCGAATAGTGTTGTTACCTCACAGCAAGAGGTTCCCTTGTTCAATTCTTGGCTGGGGTGCCTTCTGTGCGGAGTCTGCATGTCTTCCCTGTGTTCCTCTGGGGGCTGTGATATCCTTACACATTCCAAAGACATGCAGTCATTGAACTGAACATTCTAAATTGGCCATAGGTGTGAGTATGTGGTGTGGAAGAACCATTGCAGTAGGGCTAGCCACCTAGCAGTGTAAACCTTGGCTCCAGATGATTGTCACCGTTGAAGTGACACCTTGACCCCATGTGCAAAAAGTGGTTGCAGATGGATTTAGTGTATCTTTTCACAAAACAGCAGCAGAAAGATAATTAATACACATTTTTATTTATTGATATGCTATATTGTTTTGCAACATTAAACAGCAAGAGGAATGTGCAAACAGTTACAACTGAAGCCTTCTTTTATGAGAGTAGCTTCATAATTCATCAGCTGCATGCAAACTAACAAAAACAGATTATTTCTAAGCAAAAACCTGAGTAAAAATGATTTTGCCATTCACAAGTGTTATAATCTGAGTTCTTGTGTCATTAAATTGTTCACTAAGGAGGTATATCAAATCTTCAAATCAATTCAAGTAATTAACAAAATGTTAGGTCCAAAAACAAGCCCTTGGGTTCAGAAATATTACTACTGCCAGCACTGATAGGCCAGCTTGGGACTTCCAATTACCATAACAGTTGTAATCTCTGATTTGACAGTGATGGTATAGCCAGAGTGAGAAACACCTCATTAACAGCAAATTGCCATACCTCTTAATTGTATGCTGGTCTGTCAGGCCTGCCTATGCTAGTGTCCTCCCTATCAGCCCATACATTGTGGATGTGTGCACACACACACACACACACACACACACACACACACACACACACACACACACACACACACACACACACACACAGAGTCCTGCTGTACCTACTTCTAGTCACATTACAAGCTATGATCTACCCATGGGAGTGAATAGGTATATGCCTTCAAAGCATGCTGCATGCTTTTCTTCTCACAACTAAAAAGGTCTATACCCTAATTCTCTGTGTGCCATGTTTTTCCAGTGTCAGTGCCATTTCCAGGATAAATCATGTGGCTAATGCCGGTGTTCATGCACCACTGTGATGGGAGCACAGTCACTAAATGACTAGTGCTTAACTGTACTGAACCATCCATGTTAAGGTTTTTGCAGAGTGGTAATCCTTTCAAAATACCAGAGAAGTTGCACAGTTCCTGTTCAGTGAAAATTATCATGTGTCAGCATCACTTCTAACCTTAGAGTGCAATAAAACATGTTTTAAAATAGGAACAATACTGCTCCTAAACGTTTTAGGCAAAATAAGAATATATACTTTACCAGACTACGTAGAAGGCAAAATCTTGCTTTGTTTCAAATAATTTCATATGTAACTATTGAGCATGGCTAAAATAAAGCAATTCTCACCCTCTTAGCTTCAAAGCAAATGAGTTTTTTATATCAAATACCTAAATTAAAAGAATTTGTAACTCTCCTAGCTACAAGCCAAATCATTTTTTTATACTAAAAGGATACCTTTCACCATACCATGACATTTTTTTTGCTGTCCTAATAGTTTGAGAACACAGTTCTAAACTGTCTAGACTATTAGTGAAAATAAACAAGTAATGGTATGTCTTGTCAGTGTGTTAGCTAGCTTTAGGAATGCACATGTCTGAGTAAAATTACTTTCATTTCTGACAAAAAATTACCTACATCTCAGACCATAAAAATAAACATATCTGTACAATAATGTAGAAAAAGGCAATTGTATCAAAGTGTTGCCACAGGTACAAAACACAGCCACTAGCATAAATGACACATCAGAAGAAAAAGAAAAAAGTTTTCATTATTACAAGACAAAATATTTATTAAATAAAAGATGCAGTGAAGTGCAAAGGAATGCACAGGAAGCTATTAGCCATTTTATTTTATTTTGGGTTAAGGAACACTTTTTGCATTAGATACAATCCTTAAATACCCTGCTTAATGTAGACCATAAGAGCACTGTTTTTGCTATCATTTCAGTAGTATTTATTGTTTTTGTTAACATTTCAGTGGCAAATTCCACAGATTTTATCTAGTTGTTTTTATGATCATTTACTCTCGACCTTTGATTTCTTTTATTTGTTTGGCTGCTACTTTTCTCACAGAATTTTATAATGCTAGGTCTACCTTCAGTAACAATAAATGTATTTATTTATTTGGTTATTAATTTTTAAAATTATGTTTATTTATCCAGTTAACCTTTTAACCAGTTATGACCTAGTTTCCATGGATACTTTAATTAACTTTTGATCTTATTTTATGAATGTCTACAGACCGTGTACTTTTAGTATTGTACCCTGTTCATTGGAATAACTTTATTTCACTGAACCATGTTTTTGCATTTTATCTGACTGCTTCCATGAACCTTTTCTATACAATTTTTTTATACTTTGTTTGACTGATGGTAATCATACTTTGTTTTATAGCTCTGATTATGGTTCTAATAACTTAATACACCTTATCTTCACACAAACTGTACTGTTAGCATTTTACACTGTAATAATAGCTTTATTTCTTCCTATGTTTATTTAATTAGCTGGTGTTAATCTCATTCATCAGCAGTCTTGTCTTCCATTGACTCTATGATCACTGAACCAGGAAGTTGTCCTGAGTCACCCCTGATAAGAGACAGGTCTGTCTAAAGGGTTTACAAGAAAAAAAAATGAAAATGAGTGAATGATCACTGAACCAGGAAGTTGTCCTGAGTCACCCCTGATAAGAGACAGGTCTGTCTAAAGGGTTTACAAGAAAAAAAAAAGAAAACGAGTGAATGAATTTCGATGAACTAAAAGGGAAATTATACCATGACCCCCTATTAATATTCCAAAACGTGCACGCTGATTAGCTGATTTTATTGCATGTTTCTGTACATAGTATGTAAAACACGGTGCTATAAACTGTTAGTATTCAAAACTTACACTAAGAAATTCATAGCTTCATAGACTGTTACTAGGCTAATGACCCAGGGAGCCTTTCTAAGCGTAGCCAAGTTTTCTCGAAAGAATAATGATGTTCTGTATCCAAATAGGGCATTGAGGGCCAGGCATTTATAAGTTACTTCTGCCCATAAAGGACATGGGTGCAGGCCCAGTTCCCTGTTCCCCATCCACTGGTCTAGGTTGCACTTAAACTGGGTAATAGACAAATTCAACTTCACATGAATGGGAAGCCTGTTTCATAGGAGGGACAGTCTCTAGGACACATATCTGTCTCTCCAGCATGCTCTGTTTAAGTCACAGACAAAATTCAGGTCCCTAGACTTTGTATTTCTGGTATTCTTTGAGTTACAAATACATAGAAGATTTAGGTTTGCAGATGCCTTTTAAGCCATAGCTCACCCCTCAACAATCTATAGGAGATTATACACACACACACACACACACACACACACACACACACACACACACACACACACACACACACACACACACACACACACACACACACACACACACACACACACACACACACACACACACACACACACACACACAATCTATAGGAGACTGAGCAGGGGAAAGGGCTTTAAGATACTCTGCATAAGACAGGTTTGTTATGCTTTTTGAAAGGAGCCTCTGTGGTCACTATAGTTGCTGCATAAGCCTGGTCAGGTACATACCAAAGGGAGAATTGTACTCTATCATTGGTCAGATAAAGGCAGAGTACAGTAGGATAATGACCTCTTTGGACCAAGATGCTATCCCTTACTTATAAGTTGTTCAACATAAAAAGATTTCCTCACCACTGAGCCCACATGGTGGTCGAAAGTTAGGCTACTGTCTATGTGCGTACTCAGATCCCTGACCACTGGGTCGATTCTTAGTTGCATTCTATCAACATGATAATTAGCCACTGTGGTTGACTTCCCAAAGGGTATAGTTATGCATTTCTTAACACTGAGTTTAAGACCATGGTTTGGCACTATTTGTTAGTCAGGGGTAGACCTTCTTGAAGAATGCTAGTCTCTGCAGGGGAGACAATGATAACCCCCAGATTGCAATCATCTGCAAACTTAGTCAGCCATAAACCTTCAGCATTTGCTTCCATTTCAGAGAAATAGATGCCAAAAAGGAGCAAGCCCAATGCCACGCCCTGAGGGACTCCACTAGTGACTGACCTTTTGGTGAAGGTGGCCTCACCTATTTTGACCTCCTGGGTCCTATCAGTGAGCTAGTTGGCTATCCAATTGGTGATAACAGGGTTTATGCCTAAATTAGTGAGCTTGTCTGTAATGCCTGAGTGGGGTATTGCATTAAAAGTCTTGGCTAGGTCAAGGTAAGCTGTGTGCAGGGTCTTATCTTCATCCAATGCTTTGGTGACATTGTCTTGTATAAGTATTCTGTTCAATATAAGGAATTTAGAAAATTTGCTTTTACTACACATGAAAAGGTGCCACACCCCATTAGGGCTGATGACTGGGAATTGTTAGAACAGAGGGAGTTATTGGCAGTTGTTAAATGCCAGTGTTCTACCAGGAACAAATGATTTAATTTGTATTAAACCTATTTTAAAAGCTAAAGCTGCATGTTTATAATTCATCAGTTTTATTATAACATAATTTTCTTGATTTTATTATTGGTAGGTTATTACATAGATCTTTGAATATTGTTATTTGGTATCTTTGAGCTTCTTATTTTTAATTATTTTATATTTTTATAGAAGGTTTCACATATTGATTATGTGTTTATGAGTGCATCTCTATGAATACTCATTTGGCACCTTTAAGAGTATTTAAAAAAGAGGAAGTGAATGTATACTTTGTTTCTGATGAATTTCCATGTAACCTGGAATAAAAGCAGGTAATATTCAATAAAATACGTATTTGTGGCATTTGGTGTGGCATTTGTTCTACTAGTTTATAGTTCTGAGGATACATAAAAACAAGGAAGGCAATTCTGAAAAAAATAGGTGTACCGCATCTTGTTTTTCAGTTTCTCCCATTAGGGATCACCATACCAGTCCACAGATTGATTGGTTATGGTGTCGAGTTGCCAGCCCGGCCCCCAACCTTCAAAGAAGGCAATTGGTTATGGTGTTGAGTTGCCAGCCCGGCCCCCAACCTACACACACACACACACACACACACACACACACACACACACACACACACACACACACACGCACACACGCACACACACACACACACACACACACACACACACACACACACACACACGCACACGCACACACACACACACCTACTGCATGTCTTTAAAATGTACTCGACCATAGGGAGCAGAAGGCACGCCAGCCAAGAATCAAAATGGAGAACCTCTTGCTGTAAGATAGCAATGCTAACCATTGTACCATCACAGCCTTACAAACACAGAAAAAGAAAAACAATATTGAAAAAAATGGCATACTGTTATGATATGCATAAATAGTGTATATAGCAATAGTTTTATATGCTATATAGATCATGTTCATTAGGAGTTAATAAAACCACCAAAAGAAACTTGACATATATTTTATAAAGTCCAAGTCAGGAAGTAGTGCATGCTATTTAACAATATGAAGTGTATGAAGGCTTTATAGATCTTTCTCCTTCTGCACCTGTGTGCATATTTTGGCAGACATTACATAGATGAGATATGAGTGACCCTAAGGTGGGGTGTGGTAACATTTACACTGTATAGAATCTCAAAGATTAGATCTTATCTTTTGCTTTCAGTATAAGATTTGCTCTGTAGCACCAGTTTGCTTTAGGAAACATGGATATCTTCGGAGGTGGGGGTGAGATCGAAGCAAAAAGACTACGAAAAAGTTAAAGACTCTAAAATATTAGATTTACAGATGGTATCAGTAAGTGATCAAGTTGAAACAATCTCTAATTTCATTGAAAAGGATTTATTCTTGTTAATGGTGAGTTTGAAATGTCTTCTGTGTTGTGATAGCAAAATGAATCATTATAAAGTGACAGTTTCTATGATCTTGCTTCAAAAGTGTTGGAAGTAGTTCTCATAGAAAGGCAAGTAGCAAGGGGAAGGAAGAAGTCAAGAAAGAGTAGTTAAACTATCTCAAGGTGGGAGGCAGATCTAAGGTTAATAGAAACATATGACAAGAGTTATGAAAAGTACAGTGGTCGGTGGGCTGGGTCATCAGCAACGGCAATAAAGCATCATATTTTACTGAATATTGTCTGTAGGGCATTGGCATGTCTGAAGTTATCTAGTGTAACATGGGCTAGAGAGTATAGCAGTTTTGGGGTAATCAATCTGTACGAGCATTTCAGCTGGTTGAGAACTTTGAATGAAATAGAATTAGAGCAGGTATTAGTGGTTTGAAGGATCTTAAATGTCATACCATGATATCTATATGAATTAACTTGTAATACAAGATTGCCTACAGCAGTTCTACTATGAACCATTGACTTCCACAAAGCAATCCAAAATAGCAAAAAAAAAAAAAATGCCTGAAATACAGAAGGGCAAAACATTTAACTTTAAGATTTGCTTTTGCAGGGCCAAGCCCCCCTGCACCCCCTCCCAAAATGATATATACCAACTCCACAGTCAAGCCAACTTGGAGAAGTGAAGAATCTCCCAAAAGAAGCGAATGACTGACAGTGAACACTTAGAAACTGCATGACAGTGATTTCCTATGGAGAACAGCATTCAGTGTTTTGCCCTTTTCTTGCAGGCAACTGACGTTCATAGAATTTCACCTTAACCAACTGTAGCTCATGGAATTTCACTTTGACCAATTCATGGAATTTCACGTGGACCAATTCATGGAATTTCACTTTGACCAATTGCAGAAGAGCTGCCTACAGTATCAATGAGGGAGAAGTTGACATTATTTGTAAAACGTCTCAGTGTTCCAAAGATCAGAGAGTTTGCTTAGCTTGATTTAATGGTTATTTCATATTGGGAAACTGTGTATGCATGTACATTACTGAAGTAGTTTTAAAGATGATTTTGTAAACTAATGGAATCAGTAGAGAGCCTGGGGACTAACAGATCATCAGTGTATAGGCCCACATTAATGCTTGGAAAGCCAGTGAGTAGATTGTTAATGAATATAGAAAAGAGAAGAAAACCAATAGCAAATCTTTCAGGACTTTAAAAAAAAAGTGGCACTGAAATGAGTATCATTAAACCAATTGCAAAAGGGCGTGTTTACAAAGTAATAAATTAAACATCAACATAGTCTGAGGAGAGCCTAATGGACCTAGGTTGGTTAGATATTGCAAAGTGATCAATGTAGTAATTTTTTACACTCTTTAATTATTGCACATTTAAGAAGACCATTGTCTGTATACCAATAGATAAAGATAGCAGCTTGTAGATAGATGGAAATAAATATGGTTGTCTTAAATAAATTAGCCTTTATACAGAGTAATGTTTCAAAGATTTTTGCAGTTGGAGAGAGTAAAACAATAGGGTAGCGATGAGTAGGATCCATGAAATTAGTAGTTTATGGCAGTGAATGTAAGTAGTCATTTCATATTTATCAGAGATTATGCATGAAGATGAATATATGTTGAAATAAAACCTTATTTTCAAGCCTACTTCCTGCCCTGCACTAGCCAGCTTAGACACACCTTATACACCAAATAGATCCCTACAGTCAGAAGACAAAAATCTCTTAGCTATTTCAAAACCCACAAAAAAAAAACAGGTCACTTTTTTACATTCGTATTCAGTCTCTAAACTATGGAATTCACTACCTCTTGCTACAAGGTCTATGCCTGGCCTAACCCGCTTTAAACCATCTTTAAAAAATCATCTCAAAAATACATGGCTCTGTACCTGTATAAATCCGGCCTAATGCTCAGCTCTACTCTTCTCCCACAATAGCTTTAATTTCTTCTTCTTCTGTCACATCTCACTCCTTCACAGTCAACAAGATCCTAATGTCTCTTGTAACTCCTTTGCTGTTTCTATACCATATCCTTAAGCTACTGCTCAGTCTGTAAAGCCTCTATTCTTCTTAACTCTCTCACTATCTTGCTGCATCACTGACTCTTCTGCTATTATTTTCCTAACTGAAACCAACATTTTATTTTTCATGTACTACAACAACAGATGGCATACATTGTACTACCTACATACTACTTTTGTGCACTTTATCTACTTATAGGGTACGTATCTGTTGTTAGAATGAGCAAAATTGTCTATAATGATACAACTCTATAGAATTATCCAGATGCTTAGTATATCTTGTAACCTAGTTTACATTCAATCGACTTATTTTTGTAGGGTCTATGTCAAATCTTCAAACGCTAGAAATGTCGAATGTCATATGGTCGAGACCATATGTTCGCCATTTCAAGTGTTCGAAGGTTGACTTATAACGGTGCTGTATGGTGCAGAATGGGAGAATTTCCCTTTTCTGCACTGAAGTGCTGTCTCGGAGTTGGTATATTTAAGTAGGGGTGTTGTGGGTGCAGGAGGGGCTTGCCCCCCTGCTCTCACTGTTAGTGTATGTTTTCTTTTTTTGTTTTTTTTTTTTTTTTTTTGTTTGTTTTGTTTTTTTTATTAGACATTCGAACTTCCAAATGTCAACCATATTGTCTCGACCATATGGTATTTGACATTTTGGAAGTTCAAATATTTGACATAGACCCTTTTTGTATACTATTCCTCATGTCATTTGTATTGTTTTTGGACTATAACGTATTTGTATTTCACTGTATATGGACCTTTTCTCCCCAGGCCTCTGCTAAAATGGGTTCTGTAAACCCACTTGGCTGACCCCAGTAAACAGTCAAATAAAAAAATAAAAATAAATACATATGGAGGAGAATGAAAGAAGTAGCATTTTTAACAAGATAAGATGAAGAAATAGGAGCAAAATCAGCTTTTCTTGAGAAATTTAGTCTAGAATTAATAAGAAAATAACTTCTAGATGGGATTTAAGACAAACATGATGTATGGATGGGCCCAAGAGTTGAAAGGACAGAAGCACTTGAGCTGGTTGATTTTATTTATTTATTTAGTTAGTTAGCTGACATTTGTTTACTGGGATAGTTCGACTGGGTAGGTGCCCATTTTCAGTGGAGGCCTGGGGAGAAAACCTCCAATGGATACAAAACAAAACAAAGCAGAATGTACAACATGCCTAGTATAAAGTACAGCAATTGTAAGTACAGAGGAACACATATTTTACATGAAAATAGTTAAAAGGAACACATATTGTAGATAAAAAAAATATATATATATATATATATATATGTGTATATATATATATATATATATATATATATATATATATATATATATATTAGCAGCAAAGTGATTACATGCAAAGGACGGTGCAGGGCTAACATAGAGTATTGTAGGTTAGGTTTACTTTATCCAGGTAGATATAACATTTATTCTGTAGAAATAAACACTAAGGTATTGCTAAGTTTCAGGAGTAATATTAGAGAAATGGCAGAGAATTCTTTAAACATACAGTATGATTTGAAAGGTAGAAATTAGTGGAAATGGGTTATTGCTGAGAGTCAAAAAGAGGTGAATAACAGCAAGCATTTTCCTTTTGCTGTATTAGTTTCTTAAGTTTGCCTCTGAAAAGTTTTGTACTGTGTGGTTGTGCTTTTTGTCACAACAGTACAACAGTATATTAACATAAATACATTGACTGCATTTTTTGTTCGGTACAAAAACAGAAATATGGCATCTAAACCAAATATTGTCCTTCTCTTATGTCTGTTTTTTTTTGGCTGAATTGTTTCTTGGATGGCTTTTACTGCAGAACAGAAACATTGAAGGACATCATCTGAGTCAGTAAGGGTGTATAAAAGAAACTGGTCCAAGATAAATGTGATGGACAAAGAGAAGATGGTCCATTTAAGGTAGAAATAACTAATAATCAAGCATTACAGAGGGAATCCTTGGCATCTTAAGAGCAGTGAGTGGGAGATGAAATGAGAGGACAAAGTGTTGGGTGACACCTGTAAGAAGAGATGGTGAGTAGACCATCTAGAAGGGAATCATGCAACTGCAGGACACTGTAGTGACTTGATGTGGTAACCATCTGGTTGAGGTCAAGCTGGTTGAAGATATGTCTTTTGGATGTTTGGGCTCAATCTAACAAAAGTTAAAAATCACCAAACTGTAAAACAGTTATAGAGAAAAAGGTACTTGAGAAGTTGGTTGAAATTATATGTGAAAGTGTGACAATTTTGAAAGATGGTGATGGTGTACAAACTGGCATGACTACAATCAAGCAGCAGCAGAACCTGGAAAATATGCTGCTCATTTTGGGGTTTATCAGATAGGCTTGCATTTACTAGAAGGGGATTTTCTCCATAACAGCAGCATCTTGAATTTTCTGAGCTAACTTTTTTTTCCCAGAATCTCTACAGATGAGCTTTCTTTGGCATGGGTAAATTAGAACAGCTGTTTTCTTAGGTTAGCAACAACAGCTTAGCTTGATGACGTATCACATAGACTTGTGGACATCAATGTGACAGATGGCCTGGGAAATACAATTCCCAGAGTTCTTGAAAGAGCCCCCTGACACAGCAACCACACATGGGAGCTTAGCCAGTGAATATCCCATTAAGAAAGTCCTGGTCTCTAGTTAAAGTTGCTAGATGACTTCCAGAGTTAAATCTCAAATTTTTATTATTAAGTTGGCTCTACATTTTTGGTGGAACTAATGGGGTGATACAGTACACATGGTACAGTAGCCTTCAACATCGCACTCACAATCTGGATTAAGTAAGCAGCAAATAAGTTGCTTTGTGTTGATGGCTGTGACTCTGATAATTAGGTTGGTATGTTCCCAGTCTTTTAACACCTCTAGTTTCAACGTTTGATTGTATTAGTTAATCATGGGGTTACACTGCATAATGCCATATGTTGGATATCTGAGTAAGGTTCCAAGATCTGACATTTTCTGCTTGCCAGTATAATATATCATAATAGTCCTGTCCATTATGACAATGACAGCACCTCAAGACAGAAGATGAAAGCATAGAAAACTTTTACCCTGGCTCCCTGGAGGGAGGGAAGATATTGAGTGGCATATGTCAGCTTGCCTATCTCAAGGTTAGGGACTGTGTCAGGATGCTCCCTTGGCATAGATTCATAGATGAGTCACTCACTGGCCAGCTTCATAACAGCATGATGTCTGCAAGTGGGCAGAGCTTTGAGTCACACACCGAGACATAAAAAATTACACCATCAACCCATTGCATCCCTCCCCTTAGATGCTAAGGGCATGTTTGAATGTGAGTAAGCCATAAAAGACCTAATGGATACATGGCTTATAACCTTATGATTGGCTCTCACTTTGCAGGAATGAATGGGCTGGAGACAGCTGTAAGATATTAAGGCTGAATGAGCCATCAAGATCATGGGGGGGTGCTGATAGTTGTTAGATAACAAAAAATGATAATTAAAACATATTTATTTGTGACCATCTTTTCCAATACAGTTATTTGAAGTATTGAAATATTGATTCTATAAATATCTAGAGACCTTCATCTGAGGAAGAGCTCACATGGACATTTCAAGGAATACTTTGTGTACGCATCTTTATTTCAAAGATTAAAGGTATCTCATGTGGAGAAGAAATCAACCTAACTTAGAAAAAAAAGAAGTTTTAAAGGAAAAAAAAACATTAGATGGCAATGTGAATTATTAGTTTATAGATCAGATCACTAACCTAAAACTAAATGCTCCCTGAGTGACTACAGTCCTGTATGCTAATGAAAGGTCTGCTTCTCAGGACAGTAATGCTGCTCAGACTGCTTGTTTTCTATTAATTTGATCTCTGTATGGTGACTGAGGGTATTTTTTGAAAGCCATATTTTGTAGTTCCAAATGCAAGTGTTTTAATGAATTTGAAAGATGTAATTAAATAAGAAGTCCATTTTCCAAGGCAAAACAGAGCTTGTTCAGAGGGGTCTCCTTTCTATGAAAATGAATACTGTTTTAGTCAGAACATTATAACTGCCGTCTGAAATCCCAGTTTTCTGAGTCAGGAAAGCCCTCTGTGGAACTAGTGTAGGGATTGCTTCCTCTACACCTCTGACATCACTATTAATGAATAAAAAGGCATGTGTTATTTCTGGACGATCAAATATTTGTCTTTCTTCTTTCTTTTATAACTTTGGAGCAAGAAAGCAGAATATTCAAAACAGTGCACTGCAGTTTCTCTGATTCAAGTACTTGTGTTTAAGAAAATGTTCTTCATTTCATACAAAAAGCTCTTCCATTTAATGACTGCTCACATCACACAATCCTAAAGTAAAATTACATGAATGGTGGAGTGGATTTTATAGATCCAGAGTCCAGAATATTGCATGGCACAAAAGCCATATCTGCTTTTTTTGGGCAACATTCAAGAAGATATGACTACTATAGGGGGTGTTATTTTTCTATCTTTTTTTCTTCCAGTTTAAATTATTCTAAATGCAGTTTATTACTTTATACTGCTTTAAGACAGTAGAATATTTATGTTAAACTTGAACTTAGCCCAAAATAGCCAAGTGCTCAGAACACAGCTGAAGTAGGTTATATGTTTTTGGGTAGGATAGCGACTTCTATCAATCTTATTTTATTTACCAACGTACTGAATTGGTAAAATATTCAAAATATAAACTATATGTCAACTGTGTTCATAAAAATAAGTTATAGCACAAAGAGTACACATTCAACTAAGAATAGGCAATACCACAGATATCATACTGGCAAGTGTATGCTTACTTTAGTCTTGCAATTACACCCTCTCTTATTATTGTGCTTTGTGATACAATTATTATTAACCCAAGAGTAAAAATATGTTTTCCCATCTAGAATTTATAAGTGAAAACATTAATGTAAGAAATTATATAAAAAGTACTAATATACCATAGGTCCGAGTCAGGGCATACATGTTGGTCATGCAACAAAAGGGATATCAGGCTGATAGAAGGTGTCCAAGAAGGGTACACAGGATGTAAGTGAAAGGATATGACAAGAAACTGAAGAGGCTAAAGCTCTTCTAATTGTAGACTAGAAGAGAAGGTGGAACATCCATCCAAAGATTATTATTGCTAGGGCATCACTGTCAAACCAGACTTTTGTAAAGCAAAGTGTTGCTCAGCAAAGATTGTAGAACACAATTTACATTAGAGTTTTTTGGCCTTAAGCTCAGATAAGAAATGACAAATTCTCCTCAAATTTGAAATAATTCAGCAGAGACTATCTTCTTAGTTTAGCACCTACAACAAATTGCACATTCTTCAGGTAGATAGTTTTATAGAGGTTCTATAACCTGTATTAAAGGACTGCTGGCTCCACTCTGAATCTGAAGGTTTAGCCTGTTTTATATGACCTTAAGACAATAAGAATGATGCAAATAAAAGTATCTATTTTTGTTCCGTAGCAATGCAACATTCACAAGCTAATTCCTAGTCCATTACACTGTATTAACAACTAACGATGTTGCGATACGTAACTATGAATGTAACTGTGCGATATGCTTACGTACATTTCTGTATTAAGAATGAAGACTAAATATTCTACACTATATATTTAAGCGTTAATAATTTATGCATTCCTGTAAATGTTTAATATTTTACTTATTCGCTGTCACACTTTGGCTATATTTTGTACATGTAATGTTTGTCGAATGCCTTAATGACAATACTGTTTTTTTTTCTTTATATTTCCAAGTGTTTTTTTCCTGTTATTGTCTTTGCTATCATGGCCTAGGTCATTAGCAAAAAGAGACTGTGGACCAGCTCACTTACCTGGTTAACAAAGTATGAATTGGTGAATAAATGAATGAATGAATAACCAGTGCAGCCCATTAAAATACGTAATACCTGATGCAGCATATGTGTGCAACAGATGTGCACACACTACTCCAGCTGATAAGCTGCCAGCTTTGAAAAAGTTTCTCATCTTGTATGACTAGAACAGGACAAATAAAGTATTTATTTATTTATTTATTTATTTATTTAACATTTGTTGACTGGGAAAGTCTGACTGGGGCAAAGTCCTTTTTCAGTGGAGGCCCAGGGAGAAAAACTCCACAGTACAAATATAAAAACTACATGTTACAAAAGTATAATACAAAAGATTATCAATATATAGCATGGTGATAAAAAAGAACAGAGACTAAAGGAGATTGTATAGCAAAAGTACATAAAGTTATCACAAACAACTAGAGTAGAAGATAATAAAATACAGTGTAATGACTGGAAACTAGTAGGAATAAACAGAAGGAGAGATATGTTAAGGAAGTATATAAGTAAAAGGAGAAAAGAATAGATCAACTAGGAACTAGATTCAGGTAGGGTGGTTACAGTGGCAATGTCCAAGAGTGATTCAGGTATTTTTTTAAGAGATCTCTTGAATTTAGAAACTTGAGGTATGCTTCGTACTGTCATAGGAAGCTTGTTCCACTGAATAGCGGGTGAGCAACTACAAAAGTTCTGCCTGACAGATTTTTTTAGGTTTATGAATCTGTAATAAATATTGAACTAAGCTCTTTTTTCATTGGGGAGGAGTGTAAAATGAGACTAGTGAGGACAAGCTAGGGCAGGAAGAAGGCTTATTGATGATGGAATGGATGATGAGCATTTGGGTGATTTTAAGTTGGCTAGGGAACCTTAGCCACATGAGTGATCTAAGAGCATGACAATGGCATGATTTGGATGGCAGATTAGCATCAAATCTAGCTACTTTGTTAAAGGTAGTTTCAAATTTAGAGAGAAGAGAAGACTGGAGATTTGTGAAGATTTGTAAGCTGTAGAAAAGGTTAGGAATAAGATAAGCATTTGCTAGTAAGATTCTGGTATTAGGGGTGAGGAACCTTCAGTAGTAATTAATACTGAAATTCAGTGTCAATTACATTTCAATAACACATAAAATGATATTGTATTAGCTGTCTGGTTAAGGCTAGAATCGAAGTGTAGCTACCCCATGCATAAAAACAAGAAAGGCTGAAAAGTTAATAAATATTTGTTTGTTTCTTTTTTGTTTGTGTTTGTTTGTTTATGCATTAACTGTAAAGTTCCTCTGAGCACAATTTGTTTTCAGTAAAGGCCAAGGAAGAAACGTTACACGAGGTAATAACAACTAACATACGTATACAAGAGTACACGATGTTCATGGCTCAAAATGTAAATAATGAAGACAAGTGAAAAGCAAACACACTTGACACAAGTTTTACAATGTAAAATTAAACATTCTGCTACATGAACAGAAAGGAAATTTACACTTGTACAAGCATTCAAAGACTAAAACAGTTTATTCTGTGCAAGCAAAGCATCAGGAACCAAGGCGATTGATAAAATGACAAAGTCTGAGAGCTACAATTGCAAAAAAGCTTCTATGCTCACCTCAAATGCTGGCATCATGACATTGGCTCCAATCTGCCATAAACACAATGCCAAATTTAGGAGCAACCTCCTGCACTAGAACCTGGAGGAAACAAACTTTACAACAAAAGAAAAAATTCTCAGCCTCGAGAGGAAACTGCAAACCTCACACTCTAAATCCGAACTCTAGAGATTAAATAAAGAACCTAAAAAACAAATAGAACTAGCAGCAAAAATAAAAAATGAGTGGTCAGCTGACACACAGCTTCACTAAACTGACATTTATTATTTAAAATTGGTAAGCACTTTCTCCACAAAACTGGTGGCTTCATCAGACCATTCATATTACAAAGTACATAAAACAATTTGTATATACATCATAATAATTAGCGTGCACTAATCATTGAACTTTACTCACGTTCAAATTGTGTATCCATTCAATGCTTATGCAATAACCGACGACGTGGTATGGTATAGTGAAGATTTACCCACAGATGGTGTGGTTTAATCATGAGGGCAAAGCCCGAGTGATTAAATAAATCCAACTGTGGGTAAATTTCAATATACCACAGCCACGGAGTTGTTATTGATATTATACAATGACATTATTTAAGAAGAAAATACTTACTTTTCTTAAATAATGTGTTTGTATAACAGCGCATTACTGTTTTTTCGCTAGTTGTGGTACACTGCTTCCTTGTTTTGATGTACTGAGCATGCGTATGGGACTTGCATCCCACGCATACCCAGTACATCAATGCTTTGAAATGGAAGCAACGGAGAAAAGAAAGTCTCAATTGCTCCGTTTTTTCTTTCTCTTTTTTTTTATTTGTTAAAAAAATGTTTTGAGCACTTTATACCAATGGAAAATGTCCGGGCGACCGGACCTTTTTCCGTTGATATATTGTGGGATTTACAACGGGCAAACTGGCCAATCAGCATGCACATTTTGGAATATTAATGGGGGGGGGGTCATTGTATAATTGTGCCTAAGCCATACCAATGGCATACAAAATGTTGTTGCATCAATGCACCACAAGTTAAAAAGTTTTTAAAGGCATACACCCCTGTGTTGCAGCATACAAGCATAACATAAAATAAAATCAAACAAATAAAATGTGTGCATAAATAATAAATATGAAATAATACATCTTAAATCATAAATATTTCAGACAATTATAGAGCCTCTGTTACAACATAAAATCACTTTGGAAGCCCTCTCAACTTCAAGACCAACTTAACCAAAACCAGCCCATTCAAGCCAGAGTATTGAATGGATACACAATTTGAACGCAAGGAAAATTCAGTGATTGGTGCAAGCTAATTGTTATGATGTATATATAAATTGTTTTATGTACTTTGTTATGTGAATGGTCTGATGAAGCCAACAGTTTGGTGGAGAAAGGGCTTATTGATTTTAAATAATAAATGTTGTTTTAGTGAAGCCATGTATCAGTTGACTGCTCGTTTTTTACTTTTGCTGCTAGTTCTACTTGTTTTCTTTATGCAGTATACAGTTCACCCATTTGGTGGTTTGTGGGATTTGGCTTAACTTAAAAACAAAATCAAATCCACAAAAACTAAGTAGTAATTGAAACTAGCCACTGCAAGCAAAGGCAAGTATAAATCCTTATTCAACTACATTAGGAATCTTAGGAATAATACTCAGCAATGTACCAAGCTGCAGTCATAACAATACTGCCCAGACAAACCCTGATGACATAGCAAACACATTAACCAACAAATTTAGCCCAGACACCTCCCTCCCTGTCAGTCTTGATCCTTTACCCACAGACATTTTGTCTGGACCCCTGAAACAGATCACCCCTGATCAAGTCATGAAAGCTCTCTAGTTGGTAGAATACATTAGGTCAGTTGGGTCTGACAGTGTACTGGGGTGTTTCCTTGTTGGCTTAAAACACTGCCTCATTCATAGGTTCATAGGTGTGTACTAGGCTAATGGCTCTGGAGCCTTTACAAGCCTAGCTCATAGAAGTGCCCTGGCATCTTGCCGCCCGTGACCGACTCCAGAATATGTTCAATATCAGCATCTGAAATGGATCTGTATCTGTGGCTAGTAGATCAGTTGTGATTAACCCGCCTTCAAAGAGTGGTCGCATCACTGACCTGGGTAACTGCAGACCAATAAGCCTTACCCACCTTGTCTGTTAGACACTAGAAAGCATCATTACAGACCTCATTACAGATAACATTGGCAATCAAAGTCCTTTGACCCAAAACCGTTTGGGTTTCAGAAGGGCAGCTCTTGCCTACTTAGTCTTGTCCACTTCCTTGAATGAGTTACTAATGTTTTGGGCATGACTAAAGGTGTGCACACAACATGCCTTATCTGGCTAAGGCTTTTGATACAATCCCACACTCTGGCATATTGATAAACTATTCCAGCTAAATGCAAACCTGAATGTAATCCACTGGATAGCAAACTGGCAATGATGGTGAACTTCAAATGAACAGTGAAGGCCCCCTCTCCACCAAGAACTTCTTAGCAGTGTGATAACTCATGGATGCCATACTTACATTGCTCGTATTTGATATCTCTTTCTCTGATACTTAAACTGATGTCAAAGGTCTCTAACTGACCAAGTTTGCGGAGAACTGCAAATTAGGAGATATCATCAGCCTTCCTGCAGACTCCTGGATCCCATAAGTTGGTCTATCATGTGCAGTCATGTTGTGCAGGACCACAGCCTAATGCTTAGTACTAAAAGGGTAGTATTGTGTTCATTGGCTCATATCAAAACCCTTGTAGCTATCAAATAGAAGACACCTCTTCTCAAAACTGATACGGTTATTAGTGATCTGGACACTTTTATAGAAAATGGGCTGTCCTTCAACCACCATCTATCTATGGGCTGTCCTTCAACCACCATCTATCTATGGGCTGTCCTTCAACCACCATCTATCTATGGGCTGTCCTTCAACCACCATCAATCTATGGGCTGTCCTTCAACCACCATCTATCTATGGGCTGTCCTTCAACCACCATCTATCTGCTATCATTTGAAAATTCTTCTGTCGTTTGAAAATTCTTCAAGCTAGCCCCAGCTGATTACCAAAGGTATATCTTGTAAATCCAGGGACTGTTATCATTTCTCTCTGCTCCTCCCTTATTTGGCCCATAATTGAAATATAAAGTCCCTTTCAGCATGTATCTGAACAAAAAACATATGATCCAGCTCAAAAAACACACAGCACTTCCTCACTATGAAAATCCAGGGTTTGAGTGTTAGATTCTATGCAAAACTCCTTAAAACTACATCTCTGTTTTTAATCTCATATAGACTCCTATGAAGTCACCTCTGACTAGTTTGCAAGACCTTCAATGACCTCATATTGCATAGTATTCTACACATTCACAAAACATGATGTAACCCCACAAATACCCATACTAGAAATCTAAACTTATACTATAGTATAAAGAAAAGTTGCTGGAGGGATAGATACCTCTCACAAATAATTCTCATCTCCATATTAAACAAAATACCAACTTAATTCCCTGACCTGCTATCTGCATGACTGGTTGTGGAATTACAAATGTACCCTGGAGCTGGTCCTCACCAGCCCTTATGGAAAGGAGCGATGAATAGTGGGCCTTGCATTAGCCAGAGTAATAATGATTTACCTAGATCAACTGGCTAGTTATAATAACCTATGAAGCTATATAATCTTCACAAGACCATATATCACCTAAGTGACTTCTTGGATGCAACCATGGGACTAGTCACAGGAGTGGTCTATAAATAGGGTTTTCTAGAATTTCTTTTACAGTTTGGTAGGGCACTCATCTGAACCCCATTAAATGGTGGTCTTGCCTGATACTTTTGCAAAGGAATCTGATGCAACGTACATGGTGTACTAATCCAGAGCTTAAGAAGCTATGACAGAGAACAAAAAAAATCCATAAAATAGTTCCCCAATCTGAAAAGCTGCTGTATTAACTGCAGTGAAAAGCAAATACAGTAACCCAGTTTAAGGTAAGGGAACTGATTATCGGGCATGTTATTGTAATCAGTACGCTGACTGCATGAACTTTCTAAATGTCAGATAGATTTTCCTTGGTTTGAGGAGTATTACTGGCATATGTAACACTATAAAACACACCAACCTGTATCACCACCTTAGATTCTGTACTTAAATATAATAGCATTACAGAAAATGCATATTCCTAGTGCAAGCATATACTGCTCTCCAGGTCAAGGTATGAGTAGTGAAGGCCCTTAGCTTGTCATGGGCAGGAAGAGAAAGGTATTTACTCTGGGAGAGTGACCTCTGGAGCTTTTGGTATGGCTCTGTAATGGATTCCTTTGATATTCTAGATAGTGTAA
Source organism: Protopterus annectens (assembly GCF_019279795.1). NCBI lineage: Eukaryota > Metazoa > Chordata > Ceratodontiformes > Protopteridae > Protopterus > Protopterus annectens. The sequence continues at coordinate 443,238,151 of NC_056740.1, forward strand.
TATTAATGTGAGGAAAGTTGTTTTAGTTCTGAGCATACATACAGAACTGTATTTTAAGAATTATTTTAAACAAAATTAGGAGTTTAAAAATACAATTTGATATAACTGACTCTGTACTAAATATGACCCACAATTTTTTTGTTTTTTCCTCTGCAATGTTAAGCAGAATCACTTTGATGAGACACTGACTGTCAGCAGGCAGGCAAGGTGGCATCAGAAAACTGATTACAAAAGGTCTAATGAATTTTGTAAAGCAGTACCAATAATATACATGAATCAGAATAAAACATATAAATTAATGCCAAAATATATTGAGTAAAGGTTATATTACACATGCAGAGTTTTAATTACAGATCATTTTGTCTTTCAGTTACTAATATATTACTAATAAAATAATGCTTGGAACTTGTATAAGTTGCTTTGGGTACTGCCATAATCATTTATTTATTTATTTATTTATTTTACATTTGATTATCGAGAAAGTCCAACTGGACACAAGTCCTTTTTCAGCGGAGGCCTGGGGAGAACAGCTCCAGCACAGTACATCAGTTTAACAACATTTGATTAATTTTGATTAAATTTGTATATACAGTGTGTTACAGGTTCAGCAATACAAAGTTTATACAAGCAAGATACTTGCACAGTTTAATAAAGAATCAGTTATAGTACATGATCATAGGCTAGTGAGACAGACATTAAACAATAAAAAGTCCAATTACATACATAGAGCAGAGAATGAGAGACAAATACAACATTATACAACTTCTGTAGAGTACAAACATGGAGTTTTAGGTTAACTTGCTCTTCTTTATAATCAGAGCTATATGAATCTATGCTATGATTATTGGCATCATCTTGTATATCTAAATCACATCGATCTCCAGAGATCCCTTATTCCAATGTGTTGCAGTCAGGTTTTCGGAGGCCTGTTCTATTAGTAAACACTCATATTACTCTTTTCTGAGTCAGACTTTCAGATGGGGATCTACAATGCATTGGGAAAGCTGAATTATCTCCTTAAAACGGGACATGCAAATCAGTTATCCAATAGCACTGGCACTCTTTATCTGGCATGGTTGATTTTGAAGATGAATATAATTTTTTATCTATCTAGCTAGCTGACTTTCTATCCTTGTTGACTAGAAAAGTTCAACTGGGCCGAGGCCATTTTCAGTGGCAGCACAGAGGGAAAAGTCCCATCACAGTACATTTATATTAACAAGTAAATTTCAGATAGTTCTCACAAAAAAAAGTTACATGTCTCAGAAAAAAAACAAACATAGTTACAAGACAGGTATATACAGTAAAATATTTACATTAATATGTATAAGTCTATACAGTTTTGGTAGCTCTAAATTCTTGCAGGAAATAACTAGATTCATACTGTAAGATGGAAGACATTATTGTAAAGAAGTTTAGTGTTCTTACATTTTAGTACAGAAAGGTTTGTAAAGAGTTCAAGGATATAATTAAGAGTATAGTTGAGAAGTTATAAAATGATGTAGGAGGAGAGATAGTATTGCAGAGGATGATAGCAGTAATAGCAAACGTGTGAGATAGCACGGCATATGATTACTACGTCTATCTCGACTGCCTGTTCCAAACTGTTGTATCTGCAAAGGTTTATAACTTAGGTATATAGGAAATGCACAAGAGTGACACAGCTGTGGATGGGGCAGTTAAAAAAAACAGAAAGATGAGCAGTAGCGTTTTAGTAAAAGAAAGATGATAAGTACTGTTTGAGTGTTGTGAAAAAGGGTGTAATGAAGTTACTATACAGCTCATTGCTGATAACATTTGTTTTCAATCTCCTGCATTTTGCATTTTATTTTTCTGCTTATTTTGATTACCAATAAAGATAGTTGGGTGTCACAGCTGAGGAAGTGCACATTGCCATGATGGAAGGATAAACATAGAATAATACAGCACTTTTTCCTTGAGAGGAATGCACCTGTTTGTATGTCCACTGGGTACATATGTATTTTTCCCATCTGTGCCAGAGATCCAGTGCTATAACTGACAGGACATATGTGTGGTTCCAAAGCCAAGAAAAATACATGAATGCATCTGACATGTGCATTTCTCATTCCATAAATGCTATTCAGCTGTACCATTTTACTTCTATTCCCTTATGGAAAAGTTGTATAATCGAGTTCGCAATATTTTATGCCAGGCACCAAAGCCAAACTATGCATCTTATTGTAAACATGGCTGACATTTAAGTAAAATGTTATGAAAACTGTAAATATCATTTCTGTGAGGAATTTGGCACTTTAGTCTTATAAATGGCAGCGTGACAACTTCTGACCAGTCCCTTTCCTCCCAACATTCATCAATACTAGTTATTGATTTATATATGTTGTTTCTCACTGCAGATTAACAATATACATATATCTATATACAGTATCGATATCTATATCTGTATATATATATATATATATATATATATATATATATACATATATATATATATATATATATATATATATATATATATATATATATATGGTTACCTATGGTTTCATCGAAAGTTCATTTCATCTAAAGTTCATTCCATCGAAAGTACATTACATCGAAAAGCATTTGCCCCCTTCCCCAATGTTGTGCGACCTCGGAGTTGATATATTTAGTTAGGGGGGGTGTGGGGGGTGAAGCCCCCCACCTAAAATGCTTTTCGATGTAATAAACTTTCGATGGAATGAACTTTAGATGAAATGAACTTTCGATGAAATGATAGGTAACCATATATATATATATATATATATATATATATATATATATATATATATATATATATATATATATATATGGTTTACATTCATTTAACTGAATCACAGAACAGTTTTATAGAAAAATGTTGCCACTAATGGTTGAATTACAGACAGCCAAGTGGTAGAGATGTTGAATTAAATGAACCAGGTTGACATTTTTTTTTTACTGTAACATTCGGAAACAGCCCAAAATCACCAAGTGTTGAAGGGTCTAAACAAACACAAACATCTGCCTTGGAGGCTTAGTGAAAGCCGAGGTGCTAGAGAATGAGATTGTGTTTTAAAAAAAAGAAATTCGGCTGGCTATTTGTGGTTAGTTTCTTCTACTGGTTCTATTTGTGGTTTACAACAAGCATCTACCTGTTTGTATGTTTTTGCAGGGGAGCAAGCCTCCCTTCACTAGCCACACCCCCTGCAAATTATATATACCAACTCTGAGATCGCACTGCAGTGAGGAAAAGGGTAAATTTCCTGATCCTCACTCTAGCACCATTTCCATTCAAAAGCATCAGCAGCAGACTTCATAACATTGACATCACATGCATGAATGGCAGGCTTCATTCATTCACATTGACTTCACATGCATGAATGGCAGGCTCCATTCATTCACATTGACGTCACATGCATGAATGGCAGGCTCCATTCATAGGTTCATAGGTTCATAGGTTCATACTAGGCTATCTGCCCGAGGGCATTTATAAGCCTAGCCCATAGTTTTGTGGCTTACGCCACCCCTTTTGTATGGGGAACTATACCCATTATTTTGCTGTGCCTCTGTCTAGCAGTGACACTGAGGTAATCCCTGGAGTATATCTGCGATCTCCCATCCATTGGTCAAGATTTCTCTTGAACAAGGCCAGCGAGGTGCTCTGCCTCACATATACCGGGATTTTGTTTCACAGCATAGGGAGTCTTTGGGTGATGAATCTATCCCTCCAGCACGCCCTATTAATAGCCGTGTCGAGGTTTAAGTCTCCGCCCTTGTGGCTCTGATGGATCTAGATTTTTGAGGTGAAGCATATTCATCAAATCTGGGTTAGACATGGCCTTGTATGTCAGGCAAAGGTCACCTCTGAGCAAGCGGTGGCGACTGAATAGAGCTGGAGTTCTTTCAGTCGGGCAGCATAGGACAGATTTTTGAGACCCTTTATCCTTTTGGTGAGGAACTTTGTGGCCTCTCCAGCTGCTGCAAGTGTCGGGTCAGATACATTCCGAATGGGGCATTGTACTCAATCATTGGTCTGATGAGTGATGAGTATAGGGAGACTATGACCTCCCTTGATCTAGATGTGAATCCCTTCATGATAAGGTGGGCAATGTAGAAGGTCTTCCTAACTACTTTAGCTACATGGGTGTCGAATGACAGGCTACTGTCAACCTGGGTCCCCAGGTCCCTGATAACTTCTTCTGTACTCAGAGGATTACCACCTATATGGTAGCTAGGGGTAACCTTGTTTTTCCCGAAGGGTATGACTATGCATTTTTTGGCATTTAACTTTAGGCCATGGCTCTGGCACCAGTCATCCATTTCTGTGAGACCCTTCTGAAGGATATCTGTGTCAGATGTGTTTTCGACTACGGCGCCCAGTTTGCAGTCATCTGCAAACTTTGTCAGCCATAACCCTCCTGTGTTTGCTTGTACTTCAGAAAAGTAGATACCAAACAAGAGTGGGCCCAGGACTGAGCCCTGTGGGACACCACTTGTGACAGGCTTTGAGTCTGACATGGCGCCAGCAACTCTGACCCTGTGGGTTCTGTCACTCAGCCAGTTTGCAACCCATCTTGTGATGTATGGGTTAACATTTAAGCTGATGAGTTTTTCAATGATACCCGAGTGGGGTATTGTGTCAAGGCCTTCGCCAGATCGAGGTAGGCTGTATGGACTGCCTTTCCCTCATCAATGGCTTTGGTGACTGTTTCGAAAAAGTCAACCAAGTTTAAAAGGCATGATCTGTCTTTGACAAAGCCAAACTGGGTTGGATCCAAAGTCTGCAAATTCCCTATGTCTTTATTTATGAGGTCCATTATGATCCTCTCCATAGCTTTGCAGATAAGGCTTGTCAAGCTAATGGGCTGGTAATTTCCAGGGTCTGTGGAGGCACCGCCTTTGTGAAGTGGGACCACAGTCGCAGTGCGCCACTCCCTGGGTACGTATCCAGAGGTGAGACTATGATTAAACATCTGTCCTAGCTGTGGGTTTAATTCCTCGTTGAGTTCGTGGAGCACACAGCCTGGGACACCATCAGGTCCCATGGATGCTGTGTTTTTTGCTTTGGAGAGAGCAGTTCTCACTTGGGCGTTTGAGATGTTTGGGGGGCTGCAACCATTTGGTATAGATATCTCTCCTTTTGGGGGGAGGGGAGAAGTTTGCACTGAACCTGTCAGCCAGTATGTTGGCAATGTCTGTAGGATCAGTAATCTTCACATCATTTTGAACTAGTTCTGAGCATATCTGGGAGTTTCCTCCCAGGTTTCTAACATAGCTAAAGAAGGCCTTATGATTGTCTTTTGAGTCTTTAGCTATTTTTCTCTCAAAATTTGCTTTGGATGATTTTATGAGAGCTCTTAGCTTTTTACTTATAGTGATCAAAGGTGTCTTACCTTTTAAGGATTTTGCTCTATCTTGTAGTAGCTTCCTCCTTTTGTTGTAGAGTTTGTTTATGGCTGGGGTCCACCAGACTGGACGCTTGCCCTTGGTACAAAGAGTCTTTGTTTTGCTTGGGATTGCCTTATCCATGCAGTCCTGCAGGTGCTGGTAGAAGGCATTTGTAAGTGATTCAGCGGCTTGAGTACTGTTTTCCGCCAGCTCGGGGCCTTAAAGGAGACCACACTAGTCTTTAGAAGTGTGAAGTCGGCTTCGAGAAGTTTTTACTGTGGTCTTTTTATTTCAGGTGGGGGTGGGATGAGGACCTCCAGCAAGATTAGTTTGTGATCTGATCTCACCAGTGAGGGGTATACTTCGTGTTGAACATTGTGCTCCCATGTTCGTGATGATGAGATCAAGTATGTTTTCTCCTCTTGTGGGGATGGTGACTAGTTGTTCCATGGCATTTGAGTTTATGAATTCCAGGAACTTTTGGGCTAGGGTGTTTGGGCTTGAGTAGTGTTCCCAGTCTATATTAGGTAATTGAAGTCACCTAGTATGATGGTGTTTGGAGATACATTTATCCCCTCCAGTGTTTTCAGGAAAGCCATGTGAGGTTCCTGAGTTTGTGAGGGTGGCCTGTAACATGCTACAATTTGCAGAGCAGTCTTGCCTATGGTTAATTGCACCTGGATGGTCTCCGATGCATCGTGCGTTGCCACCAGTCTTGAGGTGTGGGTGTCCTTGATGAATATGGATACCCCCCTCCTTTCTTGGTATTGTCCGGATTTTGGGGCCGGAACGCATGGTATGAGGAAAAACCTGTTAGTGCTGGGGTGCTCTCAGGAGCCTTGAACCAGGTTTCTGTCACAGCACAGACATCGATGTTCTCCATACATCACATTAATTCAGTAATACACAGTACAACATTTCAATCAGTCTAGTACCTGTATTCGGTCAAATAAAATCCAATGTACTGCAATTCTGCAAATGAATAAACCATATATATATATATATATATATATATATATATATATATATATATATATATATATATATATATATATATATATATATATATATATATATATATATATATATATATATATATATATATATATATATATGTGTGTGTGTGTGTGTGTGTGTGTGTGTGTGTGTGACAGAGAGAGGTAGTGCCTTGAAATACACATAAAATTGTGCATCTGACATTGTTTTTATTGTGATATTCCTTTCTTCCTTCCACATAATCTTGGATGTATTATGTGTCTTTTTTCTTCTTTTATTAACTAGACAGTAACCATTTGCTGATGTTTTCCCAGTTGTTACTGCAGAGAGCTGGTCTGTAAAATGAACCTGCCCAGTGCCATATAGTAAGCATGCAATGACTGTAGGCAGCAGATGCAAGTCAACATGCTATGCACTATCTGCAGCCTGCTACCTTAACTCATGAACCGTTAACAAGACACTTGAGACTAAAAGTTGAGCCTTTCCTTTTCAGAGATTTACTTTTCCTTACTGTTCTTCTAATATGCTACGATGAATTCAATTCCTTCAGTCTACCTTGCATCTACATTGTGCTTATTGTACCTCTCAGCTATACAGGTATGCATCACTCAGTTGTATCATATTTCAGATGAGCTATCACTGATACAGATGTACACTGAAAGACACACATGCTCACACACACAAACACACACACACACACACACACACACACACACACACACACACACACACACACACACACACACACACACACACACACACATACATGCACACACACACCATACATCTCAACTGTCACTGATTTTATAGAATGCCTCTTCTTTTGCCTTAAATTTTTGCACCACCCCTTGTAAAATTCTTGATTTTTCTGGAAAAGTACTGAGGATCTATCCCACTTCCTCACAAGTGGATAACTTAAAATCTTTCAAATGTCAACTAGAACAATACATGCTGGAATCATGGCTATTTTCCTGCCTTACACTAGGTTATGCCCTCTCCTTTTTAACTAATCTTCAGGGGTCACACCTTCTCCAGACCATACTCTTCCTCTGGCCTTTCTTCAAACATATTTACCCAACTATCCCTACTCCTTTCCCTATGGCAAATCTTTAGCTTTTTCCGGTTCTTGTCTCTTATGATCTTTCTAAAGTAACCTATTTAAATTGTTTGTATGCTTCTATATACACATAATCCCCTGGATTTACTAAACGTCCATGCAGGACTAGCATAGTCCTGCACGGAAGTGACCGTGTAGGAGCAGGACGGCAGCATGCCATGCATATAAATGAAGCTCACAGCTCAAGCTCCTAGGCTTACACAGAGCGTGTAAGAGTGCAGGGGGCGTGTCTGACAGCAGAGCTCTCAGAATAAACACGCCCCCGCAATGTAGAAGAGCAGAAAGGGGTAAGAAATGAGTGGGACTGCTCATAGGTGTCCACATATCCCCACCAACATTCCCTCATGTGTACAACAGCAACAGTACATATAAATAACATGAAGAAACCCTTTTATTATTTTTTTAAAAATCTGATTAAAGCTAACTGTAGGTGCGCAGGTGTGCCCATTGCTTAGCTTTAGTTAAAGCAGCTTAAAAGGCTGAAGAGGATAACAAAGAAAATATATGCAAATGAAGCAGCATAGCAATAGTGTAGTGGGCAGAGCATTTGCCTTATGAGCAGGTATTCCTGGTTCGAGTCCCACTGTAGCACATTCCGTTTTATATGGCAAAGCACGTTATGACCAATATTTTTGTTGCATAACGCACTAAATAACATATATATATATATGAACTGGAGTACTGCAGTAAATGCACATGTGAGGTGTCAGTGTCATAATGAATAAGGCACTAGTAAGCAGGTCTAAGCACAAATAAGCAGTAGCAAGCATATTTAAGCACTAGTAAGTGGCCTTAAGCCCGTTTGCATGGCAGTAAACAATGTCTGCACTGGCTAAGCAATTCTAAAGCTAACTCTCTGTAAGCAGATGTAACGGTAGGTTAGCAGTGCTTACCGTCACGCAAACCCACTTACAACTGCACAAAAATGCCTTAATCACTCTGTATCCAACGGCACGTGTACTGCCCATTAACAAAATAAACAGCCATGCAGGTCTCAAACCGAGGACCTTGTACACCATAGTTGCAGTAGTTATCCACCAAGCCATCATAGAAGTACAGAAGAATGAGGTATCAACAGACAAGTCCTCACCATAGTAAAACCAAACTGAACCTGTGAAAGGCATCAGTATGCAGTCATATGTGCCATAACCCGCTACATAACATAAATATGTGAACTGGAGTACAGCAGTAAGCCCAGAAGTGAGGTGTATTTGTAATAGAGTGCTGAAGCCCACAATAAAACACAAGGACCCCACATAGTGTACGCACACATCAATCAGGGATACCAGGTATACATATAAGGTGTAATGAATAATAACACAATGCTCAAAATGCATTATAATGAAGGTCTAATGCAAGCAATGCTAAGCATTGCACAGGCCAGCTTAGGAGATGTGAGCAATGTGTAGACCAGCTAACTCATTGTACCCAGTGGTATACCCCTTTAAACAATGCCAACCCTAGGTAAGCATGTTTGCCCATAGCTTAGCCTTTTCAAAACTGGCCAATTACAGAAAAGTGCAGTAAATTGGCCGTACTTAAACCGAAGAGGTGGGAATACATATCATAACTGGTTGTAGTTCCCCTTGCAAGCACTATGGCAGTAAGGGGAGAAGGAATGCACTTCCGGGCATAGCGCTGGTGCATCCAGAAGTCCAATGTCAGGGAAGGACTCCTAGTTAAAGACCATGCACAGAGACTGCTGCAGGGCCAGTACCAGGACTCCCAATATAAGGCAGAGGCCTGGGACTGTCTCACCTTTCACCTCACCAGTGCCACTGGCATACTCTGAACTGGTGAGCAGGTCAGGCACCACTGTGCTGACCTGAAACGGTGGAAGGGGGACCTCTTGGAGGTGTGGCTTCAAGAGGCTAGAGCATCAGGGGATGTTCCAGACTTGTGTAAGTATCACACCAGTATGTGTGTAATACTTGCCAGCTCAGGTATATCAATGATAGGTATGGCTAAATATTCCTCTTTTGTCCCCCACAGCTGCAACGGAGTTGGCTGCGAACCAGGAGGCCCACATGTGCCACCTGGCGAAGTTGCAATGTGAGGCAGGTCAGTAATACTTATGCTTTTACTGTCATAGGAAATAAAAATAAAATAACATAAGCACATAGAACACAGGTCCAAACAAACTTGTAAATTAATGAAGAAGCCAAAAATGAATCCAAAAGTTTTATTTAAGCGCTTTTGTTTCATCAGTAAGAAACTTCATCAGTAAGTGACAAAAGTGCACACAACCCAGCTTAAATACTCCCCCTAATTAGCCATTTAAAGTACTGCCTACATTTTTTAAAAAGACAAAAGTACTATAAACATTGCACCACTATAGAACAATTACATGGCAAATAGTACTTATACATCTGTCCTAATGCCCCATAGTTCAAAAATATACAATATAAATATAAATATATAAGAATATAAAAATACATATGCTTTTCTAAAAAACATATATGTATGTATGTATGTATGTATTATACAATTACAGAGAGCAATACAAAAAATGTCCCAAACCTAACTGTCCTTGGCAATAAACCAATATGCAAATACACTTTTTGATAATTTTAATGTTTACAATTATAGTGATGTGGTTTTACATAGGAATATTGCCAATTTGTTTGATAAGGGGTTGACCTATGTTCCAGGTAGGGGAGCAAGAGTGGATGATACTTTAATTAATTTGAAACTCTACACCAGAAATTATTTCCAGGACAAAAATGATAGAAGGACTACTAATGATGTTTGTCAGAGAAAAAGTACTTTTAACCCTGTTTTACATCCAATAGTGTATTTCTTTGAGAAATTGTGTGAACATGATATGAGAACCTTGTTAAGTGATAACAGACACCAGTATGAGTCTAACCTTAGTGTAGAAGAAACCACTTTACTCAGAGAAGTATGCAACAAAAATGATTTGAGAATCATGAAACCGGATAAGGGAGGGGGCCTGGTAATTATGAATAGTGTTGACTATATCAGCAAGATGTGTTCACTGTTATATACAGATACATATAGTGAAATAAGTTTAAACGAAAAAAAATTATATACAAAAAAATAGATATCGCACTACAAGAGTTAGTTTTGAATAACCAGATCACTATAGATGAATATAAATTTATTGTGACTAAAAACAGTAGAACACCCACTATTTTTGGAATACCCAAAATCCACAAGGATTTGGGTGACCCTCCTTTAAGACCAATTTTGGATGCACAGGCCTCTAAAACTTACACTATTGGTAATTTCATTGAGTCTCATATTAAAAGTGTGTTGAAAGGCAAAACTTGAATACGGAAAGATTCTTGGGACCTCCTGATGAAAATATCAAAAGAAATGTACACTGATGGTTTAATATTTGTCACAATAGACATCAAAGACCTTTTTTCAGTCATTCCACATGATGTGGGATTGAACTGTTTTTATAGGTATCTATGCCAGTATTCTGAATTAGACCATGAGATTATATCAACAATTAGAACTTTGATGGAACTGGTGTTGGAGAGTAATGTTATTACTTTTGAAAAACGACTCTTTAAACAAGAGAAAGGGGTGGCAATGGGTGCCACGTGCATCCCTATTTTTGCTAACATTGTTTTAGCATATTGGGAAAATGAATTTATTTTGAATAGTCCTTATTCTTCAAAATGGACTTTTTATGGGAGGTACCTGGATGACATCATTGTGTTCTGGAAGGGGGCTGACGTAGAGTTGATGGAATTCTTTGAGTTTCTAAAGACAACCACTGGGTTTTTAAAGTTTACCTCTACTATAAATTCTGACCAAATTAGTTATTTGGATATTTTGATTATTAAGGACAGAATCAAGAAGTGTTTTCAGACAACTATATATAGGAAACCAACCTATTCTAACAGTCTGTTACACTTTGATAGCTGGCATCCTATACACCAGAAAAAATCCTTGGTGAAGGGACACACTGTTAGGTTAGCAAGGATGATCAGTGATGAAGTAGAATTTGTGGAACAGATGAACTTCTTAAAAAAATATTAGTGAAAAGAGGTTATCCGGTGGAATTTTTAAATAATATTTTTCAGGAAGTTATTAATAAAAGAGCAGGGGGTACCATTGTTCCCCTACTAGGAAAAGCAGATTATATGGTCATGGGACAACAGAAGTCGGCTGAGGCGGACTTCAATCTTACCTACAACCAGGGTTTTCAAGAATGTAATGAGATTATTTATCGAAACTGGCATGTATTTGAAATTAATAAAGAACATCTTAACATTGTAGGTAATAGGCCAAACATAGTGTATGGAAGGGACATCAACTTTAAATCTATTATTGAAAGGTGCCCAAACAACAACCAGGTGAAAGGGAATATGTTAAAATGTGGTTACTGTCGACAATGTAAATATATGTTGGAAGGAAACACAGTTATTATTCCCAATTATGGCAAAATCAATTTGTATGGGAAATTTAACTGTAGTACAAAGGCAGTGGTGTACTTAGCTGTGTGCACCAAATGCCCAAGATTTTATATTGGCAAGACCATCAATGCCATTAGGACCAGGGTGTACCAATATAACTGGGATATTTTACATAATGAAATAAAAAGTGCCCTAGCAGTTCATGTTATGGAAAATCAAGGGCACAATTTTAAGTTTACTATATTAGAACAAGTATGTACCGGTGAGAGAGGTGGTCCAGTAAATGATTTTCTAGAACTAAAAGAACTAAAGTGGCAGTTAAGAACTAATGCTAGTGTAAACCCTGGGTTAAATAGTACCTTATCTATAAGTTTGGCACTTAGGTTGAGGTCTGAATTTTTTTTATAAAAGTGTATTTGCGTATTGGTTTATCGCCAAGGACAGTTGGGTTTGGGACGTTTTTTGTATTGCTCTCTGTAATTGTTGAATACATACATACATGCATATATGTTTTTTAGAAAAGCAAATGTATTTTTATATTCTTATATATTTATATTTATATTTATATTGTATATTTTTTAACAATGGGGCATTAGGACAGATGTATAAGTACTATTTACCATGTTATGGTTCTATAGTGGTGCAATGTTTATAGTACTTTTGTCTTTTTAAAAAATGTAGGCAGTACTTTAAATGGCTAATTAGGGGGAGTATTTAAGCTGGGTTGTGTGCATTTTTGTCACTTTCTGATGAAGTTTCTTATTGACGAAACAAAAGCGCTTAAATAAAACTTTTGGATTTGTTTTTGGCTTCTTCATTAATTTACAAATAAAAATAAAAGTAGTTGTAAATTAATTGCTAGTATAAAACCTGTATTGTTCAAGGCAAGTGCTGCATACACTAGAGAATATGGCAGGAAGAGTCTCATATTGTTTGTATGCCAATAAAATTGTAATATCCTGATAAAACAGGTCTAACTGCTGGACTGCATGTGTCTATTCTGGTATCCTATGGTAATGTAAATTTGCAATCATGTAATAGTACTGCTGTGTTAAGCACTGTTACCCACACCATGCACCATAAATTGAATGTGTAGGAATGCCTGTATATGACAGGTGTAATCCTCAGAGGACATTTAGCACAACTGAGAGACACATAGACAGTAAACAGGGAAAATGCAGACAACAAAAACTAAATAGCGCATGCAACTAAAATGTGAACTGTTGTTTGTTTAGCACACACAGCTACAGTTCAAATCCTGCCAGTGGTAGTAGTCTGCATACAGAATTATACCCCACAACTGTACAGATATGTCCATAATGTATATTAAAGTGGCCCATATTTATTGCCTATCAACCTGTCCCCCTGGGAAATCAGTGGGATGACCCCAGACATATAGGCAGCAAACAGGAAATACAACTGATTGACACATCTATGACAACAAACGTGGCACACTAGCAACTCACCAATACATTATGTGACTAAGAAGCCACATATGTCCTATTTACACCCCAACTTGTTAAACTGTGGTCAGAGTGTGTACAGTAACAGAGTGAGATGTATGTGCATAATAGTAATGTGGAACCTGGTACTGTGTGTGGGAACATTCAGGTAGTGCTGATAAACATTCCTCCTACAGGTCTGTCAGATACCAACACTGTACCCAGAAATACAAGTGTGATATGCAGTTGCACTGAATAATGAGGTATTACACATCACTGTCACCCACACTGTCCTACAACATATAACTGTCAAGGAATTCTGTATAAGAGTGTTGTTATACAAGGTCAGAATGCATAAGCACAGGAGATTAATAAGACAGAAAGCAGATTGGAGATATACAGCAATATCAATATAGCAGACACAACTGTGATGGACAGTGTTTATGTCATAGCAGTCACAGCCATGATCTGAATCCTGGGAGTGGAATTAGACTGCATACAGATTCATACCCCACAACTGTACACATGAGGCCAGAATGTCCAGTGTATGTGCCCATATCTGTTGCCTGTCCCCCTGTCCCTCTGGTTAGTCTGTGGGATGATCCCAGATGTGTAGCTAGCAAACAGGGAATACAAGTGATTGTCAACAATCATGAGAACACACCTGTCACTGTAGCAACCCCCAAAACTGTTAGGAGAGTAATATTTCTAGTATGTCCTATCTACACTTCCATGTTGTCAAGTTGTACCCAGAGTGTGTACAGTAACAGAGTGAGATGTATGTGCATAATACTAATGTGTAATCTGGAACTTTGTGTAGCAACAGTCAGGTAGTGCTAACAAACATTGCTCCCACAGGTATGTTGGATACAAACACTGTGCTGAGAAATACAGACCAATATAACCTGTACTGGTACTGCCAACCTGGTATTGTAGGGGATTATGAGTGATGCAGTTTCTCTGAATAATAAAGTATCACTGGTCACTGTCACCCACACTGTGCTACATAATATAACTGTGTAGGAAAGCATGTGTTTGTGTGTGTCAGGTCACTAAAGGTGGAAGAGGGCAATATTCTAGATATGTCCAGGCACACCAGCATGTGGTCAAAACATGGCCAGAGTCTGTGCAGAAAGAGTTGGATAGCATAGTGCAAAACATCAACCCGAAATCTGGGTGTATGTGTACAAACACTCAGTGTTAACAAACATTCCCTCCACAGGTATACCAGGTAAGAGGTGTGTACTGCAGGTAAAACTGATTCACGTGCAATAATGATGACAGCCATATCACTGTCCAAAATAAGGCTATAGGGTAGTGTAGTAAGACTTGTAAGGTACAGATAACAGCACTGACTAGGAAAGCAATATGGACTACAGGAATATACTACTTGTTAATTGACATCTTTCTCTCCCCCCCACCTTATCTCCAACAATAATCAACATACCCACCCCAACTGGTATGTACTGACTCTGATAATGTCAAATTGTTTGATAAATATTTTAATGGTTCCCATGCATGTGCCATATTGAATTATTCCAACATTGTTGGCATGGTGCCATCAACGCACCTGCATGCTGTTCTTATTACCACTGTGGTCTCATATATGATGTGTTTTGTTTGCTATGCAACTATTCTGTATCTGGTGTCTGAGTTAATGGGAATATCTATGCATGCTGTTATACCTAACCCTGGAAAGTGTTGACTATTGCTAACCCATATATGATGACATCTAAACACTATAGGACGCTTGGCAAGGCAGGTCTTAGCAGACCCACCTGTCCCACCTCAGCTGGCAGAGGCACCGGGCACCAGCATGTCTGGGGCCCAACCCTGGACCTCCCTGTCCATTGGTCCTGCACCACCTTTGGGTGAAACCACCTCAGGGGATGGGGCTCGCCCCCCCCGGGAGTGGGAGTGAACAGGCACCTCTCACCCATCGCCAGGTCGAGGTCGTGGTGCGTAGAGCAATCAACGAGCAGTTTGGTGATCTTCTACGCCAGCTCAAGGGTCGCGTGTCATGATTAGAGAGTCAGCCTGGCTCTGAGGCTCAGCTCCCAGCACAGCCACCTTCGGGGCTGTGAAGGTTTAGTGGTGACTGCTCATGGATGGGGACCTCAGTCCCACTGTTACCACTAGGGGGCTTGTGGGCTTCCGATATCCCAACACACCTCCCCATCAAGGTGTTTACCCCCACATGCATCATATACTGCCCGTGTATGCATCTCGTGTGTCTTGTCTGTTAACCTACCCAACCTACCTCCCCAAATATACCTACTACTCCTCTCCAACATCCCAGTCTCACCTGAAAAAAAGGGCAATCTGTTCCCACAAAAAAAATCTCACCCCATACATAGCTGTCTATTTCATACACGTATCCACTGGACACATGTAATCCAGTCTAATTGGCATCACAATTTATTATTGTTACCCTCTCCCCTCTGCCAGGGGTATGAGTGTCCAAATCTATCTCCAGATTCAGTGTATATGCACAGCTGTTGCTGTAGAAGAAATGGGCAGCTATGGACCTTCCCTACACCCTTCCTGCACATCCTTGGCTATTTTCCCTACTGTCTTTCCCTCTTTGTGCCCCTTTTTCACCACTTTCCTTTCAACCCTTTTTTCTTTTCTTTTAAAGAAATTAGCATGGAGGTAAGTGGGATTAAGCACTTTTAAGCAGCAGTAAGTGGGTCTAAGCCTGTTTGTATGGGGGTAAGCACTATCTATACAGATTAAGCAATTTAGAAGCTAACTGAGTATAAGAAACTATAACCGGACGTTAGCGGTGCTTACGTAAGCGCAAACCTGTACAAACTCGCTTACAACTGTTTTAAAGTGCCTTAATCACTCACTCTGTATCCCATGGTCCGTGTATTGCCCAGCAACAAAATAAACAGCCTCTGCAAGGGTCGAACCCAGGACCCTGCACACTATAGACAAAGTATTTATCACAAGCCATGCCAGATATACATAAATCTGATGTTTTCAGAAACATATCATACAGCTCAATCATGCAACAGTACAGAGAATGTATACCAACATTTAGATGTATGTGTGTGTGTGTAAATATATTAATATCTAAACAGATACAACATATATATATATATATATATATATATATATATATATATATATCTATATATATGTAGATATATATATATATGTATATGTATATATATATATATATATATATATATATATATATATATTTAGAAATATATACATATATATAAATATATATGACCATCTATACATGCAAATGCCTATATCAACACATATATATGTCTACACCTATATGCCTACATATACACAGTAAGTTACATATATGTACGCAGGTATATATCTATGTAGGTATATACGGACATAGTTATATATATGTTAGCAGATATATATATATATATCTATATAGGTATAGATGACCATACATCTGTAGATAGCATTGGTAGATTAACAGAAACATATATGTCCACTTGCACTGTTAATGGGGTTGAGAGGCCCCAAACAATATACGTCTTGTATGAATAGGCATACCCCCCACAGCCAAACATGTCCACCCTGCAATACACTACCAAGTGTTGCAGATCCCATAACCAGGACCTGACATGACATGGGCACAAGATGATGACAGTACTCCATCCCACCTGCATGATGTCAGGCTGGTATTGGTAACATATCATGCTGTACTGTCTGGCTCCCATAAGAAATGTAAAATGTGGAAGCTATCAACATCCCCAGGATACATATACACAGACACATATATATGCAGATACAGATATATATAGGTTCATAGGTTCATAGGTAGGTACTAGGCTATTGGCTCTAAGGCCTATATAAACCTAGCCAAACGATTATTTTCCTGGGCCCCTGTCAAGCAGAGCCACAGAAGTGATCCCCAGGGTGAATTTCCTATCTCCCATCCAATCATCAAGATTTTTCTTGAAGAGTGCTAATGAAGAGCTTTGTTTGATATAGATAGGTTATTTGTTCCAGAGTATGGGAAGTCTCTGGGACAGAAATCTATCCATCCAGCATGTTCTGTTTATTGTGGTGACAAGGTTTAGGTCCCTAGGCCGTGTAGCTCGGAGGGACTGGGATTTCTTTACATGGAGCATGTCCAACAGCTCTGGGTTTGACATAGCTTTGTATGTTAGGCAGATATTGCCTCTGAGTAGACGATATGTGACAGAGTAAAGCTGGAGTTCTTTGAGACGTTCTGCTTAGGGCATCTGTCTGAGGCCAGTAATCCTCTTTGTGAGGTATTTCTGTGGCCTTTCCAGTTGTTGAAGATGTCTTGTGAGGTACATACCAAAAGGGGCATTGTACTCTATAATGGGTCTAATGAGTGATGAGTAGAGGGGAACAATGACCTCTTTTTTCCTGGATGAGAAGTCTTTTGTGATGAGGTGTGCCATGTGAAAGGATTACCTGACTACTGTGGCGATGTGATTATCAAAGGAGAGACTACTGTCCACCTGTGTCCCAAGGTCTCTTATCACACTTTCGGTGTTAAGTAGATTACAGCCTAT
>NC_056740.1:443263489-443321222 GCF_019279795.1 Protopterus annectens
AGTTTGCTATCCATTCCCTATTGCGGTATTACTAGCTTTTCATTTTTTTTATTGCATGCAACAAAGGCAAGTTATTCTTCAAGGGTAACAGGCACTTTATTTGTAGATTAAACAATGACATATAAAGTGTTTGCTAGCAGCAACCTCTTTATTAGTTACAAATTTCTTCAATGTGGATTTTACTACTTCAGAGATTGTGTATATTTTTTACTGATACTGGTGGACTTGAGTAGACTTTATGATGGAAATGTTCTGAATTGGGCAGTTTTGTCATTGGTGGATGCTTTTTGTTTCATTGTTTACTGGAAAAATGTTCAAAACAATAAATTTAAAATGCCCTCTAACAACTGTACTGTATTGTACAAGGAATATAATGTAATACAGTCAGGAAGGTGTATCAAAGAGCATGTGTATGTTATGTTCGAGGGGCCTATGATTTTGAAGACAGCCCAGAGTTAATATTTGCCATTGGCAAAATGTATTTTCTGTGAAAGTGGTTTTCAGTGCTGTTTCAATGCATGTGAGTTTAAAGGGCAGAGAAGTTTTAATGTTAATCTATTTTCATTGTGAAACTGCATTGCTTTAATAGATATGTATTAGGGTTTGTGCTGTAAAATGCAAAATAAAACTTTCAAATGAAATCCTAAATCATCGCAGAAGTAAAGCAGTATGCACATTAGTGTTTATGGTAAATGGGGCAACATAACCAAGGAATGGGACATTGGAATGGCTGCAGGGGGGACGCTCCATTTGACCATGATTTTGTGAGGGGGGGGGGTAGCAAACTCATACAGCCCCGGTTGAACTATACCTCTTAGTTGTCCATATCTTTGCAGAATTAATAGATATTTGCTGCTTATTTTTGGTTTGTTCCTCATAAAATTTGTGATTTTCTAGCAAATCATTTAGGAATGAAGCCATTAAATGACAGACATTGAGTTTCAGATGTCATAACCTTCAGAAAAATGCATGCTAATGCAAGACTGTCTTTAAGTTTTATACAAGAGCAATTTTTAGTAGTGTTTGTATGTTCCCCAATATATTTGGCCTTGTTCAGATTTCCTGCATTAAGAGGTTGAGAGGTACGTGCAAATCACTTTGTAGATTAGGAATATCCAGACATCTCAATTGTCCCCAATTCTGGCTCAAAATGTTGCTCTCCCCTAATAATCCCTCCTCCAAAATGACAATTTTGGAAGAAAATGTGGAGGGTTTACAATTATATATAACTGTAATGATCAGTTATAGATTACCTTTATTTCAGAAATGCATGTGGATGCTCTTATTTTGTTAGCTGCTCAAGTTAACTGTTAATATTAAAAAGGTGTCCCTTTTTTGACAGGTATTTTTGCATCACATTTTGGTCTGTTTTTCATAAAATTGTGGTTTTCTGGCAAATTAGTGGCAAGTCATTAAAGATTGAAGTTAGAAAATAATGGCAGACATTTGAGTTTCATATTTTATACCCTTCAGAAAATTTGTACTAATGCAAGATCTACCTGTTCTATTTAAGTTAATAAGAGCAATATTTAAAAATTGGCCTTATTTTTGGGACTGTGTCCCACTTCTAGTTCTATGTATGGCTTTGTCCAGATTTCTTGCTCTGAAGTTGAGAGGTATGAGTGTCAGAGCCATCACTGTCAGCC
Source organism: Protopterus annectens (assembly GCF_019279795.1). Lineage (NCBI taxonomy): Eukaryota > Metazoa > Chordata > Ceratodontiformes > Protopteridae > Protopterus > Protopterus annectens. The sequence goes on from NC_056740.1 coordinate 443,265,136, forward strand.
AGAGACATTTCAAATTATGACATACTTATTGCACCCCATCCCCATTGTAGTGGCTCTGGATGTGTCCAAGGAAGGCAAGGAGCAGTTATGCAGTGTAAGTGTGCAGAGTATTCCCCCATCCAAGGTAGATCACAAATACGACCATGGCTTTTCATCTGTTCTTGATTTTGCAAAATGTTCTGGTTTTCTATCAGATTTTTATACTGTTGATTTATGCTTCTTATTATTCAGGAACTGCATGCTGTCACAGTGCCCTGTTACTCTGTTTAAGTAGCCATGGTTTAATGAACATCAGGTAAGCTTGTCGGAGATTGTAAGATGCAAGTAAGCTTTAGTAAGCTTGTCGGACATTGTAAGATGCAAGTAAGCTTTAGTAAGCATATTGTTAAAGAATTACCAGCATTGAAAGCCTTTTCGTTGTTGCCATGCAGAGAATATTTACATGACTAGATAATGTATAAGCCTTGGGTATTGAAATGCATATGACAGTATTTGTAATAAAAGGACAGGATTACAGTATTTTCAAAAGCTCATTACATTTTATTGGAGACCAGTGTCTTATAGCAGTGTCTGTGTGTTAGTACACTTGTAGTTGGGTGGCTTTAATGGTATATGGTAAATAAGCATTGCTACCTTACTTAAAAGCCAAGCCCTGCAACAACTAGCTCCACACTGAAGTCAAAACACAATAGCTCTGGTGGGTAAATGTACTCTGTAGTAATCAAAAAGGCAAATGTTTGAAATAACTACAGCTTATGTGCAAACACAATAGGTAGTGATGAAACAATGCTCTGCTAAAAATGCTTTAATGCTCCACATTGCTGAGCTGCAGATCAGTTATCACTGGCTACCAGGATTTCACCCACTTCAGATCAAGCACGGTGCCGTTCAGTGCAACCTTCCCAGAACTAATTCAAGTCTGACCAGAATTATTTGGTGTGTGTATAAGAGGGAGGTAGCATACCCCTCAGCTGTCCAGATTTTTGCCCCATATTCCTCCTAAAAAGGATTGAAGTTGCTAAATAATGAGACATTTCAGTTTTAGATGTCATGTCATTTAGAAAAATGCATACTAACACAAATCCTGCTACTCTTGCAATTTTCTAAGTTTCTGAGAGCCATATTTATAATCTGTCCCTATTTATTTTAGGCTTTGTCAAGATTTCTTGCACTAAGGTTGAGGCCTTGAGGGGTGTGGTATGTTTGTGAGAGAGAGAAAGTGAAATACCCAAGTTAGAGTTAGCAGGTGGAATTTTCAAGTGCATTTTCAAGGAACTGTGAGTTTTAAGGGAAGCTAAGTTCACTGCTGCTCATGCCAAGTCTGTTTACTATGTGCAACTGTTTTGTTTAGCAATTGGTATCTCTATTGTGGTATAAAGCTTTAAAGCTATGTTAGTAGCACCACAAGTAAAATACCTGCATCTTAATGTAAAGGCTTGAGGTTCTATTCCTACAACATATATATTTGTATGCTGATGTCCTCCTTTGGATGAGATGCCTAATAACTATGAACCTGTTTTTCAGCTTGTCATCCATTTTCTATTGCAATATACCAGCTTACCATTTTTTTAATTTAACATAGGCAATTTATTCTTTGACGGCAGCAGGCACTGAATTTGTAGATGAAACACTGAAATATACAGTTTTCTAGCAACATCTTCATTAGTTTCAGATATCTTTAATGTGGAATTATTCAGATTACTTTTACTTCGGCAGAGACACTCAAACAAGTGTTGCTGTATAATACAAGAGATATAATTCAATTATATATTATAATTAATACAATCAGGTAAATCAAATAACTTTTGCATGACCCTAACGGTGTGCAAGGAACCTATTGCTTGAAAACAGTTCAAAGGTAAATAACCTGCCACTGGCCAGATGCATTTTCTTTGAATGTGGGTTTCAATGCTGTTTCATTGACTGTGAGTTTCAAAAGTAGAGAAACTCTAATGCCAAGTCTGTTTTCATTGTAAGACTATTGCTTTGTTTAGGTTTAGTAAATGTCTCAGTGTTTGGGCTATAATGTTTGAAATAAAAGTTGTAAATTAAATCCAACTGCCTGTAATCATTGTAGAACTAAAGCATAAAACAGTATGCACACAGATTTGGACAGTGTCTACAGTAAATGGGGAGAAATAGCCAAGTAATGGGACACTGGAATGGTGGTGTGGGCGGGGCTTGGGGTGGGTGGACTTGGGCAGGGCTGTGTTGGCAGGGGGCGGGGTGAGCTATGTGGGTGGGGCTCTGGGTTTGCACCCCCCTGCAAAAAAACCTGCGGGCTCCCTTGCACATATATATATATATATATATATATATATATATATATATATATATATGTATATATATATATATATATATATATATATAGATATAAATATAGATACATAGATATGTAGATATCTCTCTCTCTCTCTCTCTCTCTCTATATATATATATATATATATATATATATATATATATATATATACATACACACACACACCCACACACACACCCACACACACACACACACACACACACACACACACACACACACACACACAAATATATATATATATATATATAAAACAGCAAGATATAAATACATATGCAGATATGTCTGTATATATTAATGTAAATATATATATATATATATATATATATATATATATATATATATATATATATGTTACAGTAAATATACACATGTATATACCTAGGTTATGTTACAGCAGTTATGGGTAACATGTTTTGACCGGGCATATGTTGGTGGGAGGTCCACTCAACAAACGTCTTCCTCCCACTCCCTCCAGCTAGGCTGGTGAGACATACAGACACACAATAAAGGTAAATACAACACTGCTTCCCAGACCACCAGAAGGAAACTACCAGTGGGAGAGATCTACAAAGTCTACACTTTAAACATGGACAGCGGCGTCCCTTGCAAAACACCAAAAATTTGGTACCTCCAACCAATGGAGGAACAAAATTACGACCAGGATGTAGCTGTACATGGAACAGTAGGTTGTGCAAGCCTGATAACACATGGGTTGACACAACGTATGACATGTGTCCTGACACGGGGAGAGTGGGCAGTGTGTAGAGGTGTGTTTATATCCCACCTGCGCCCACCTGCACCCACAGTAAGGATGAGTGCTGTAGAGTAGTGGCAGGTGGGGGAACTATGGGTATGTGATTATGGGGCTAGGCATGCAGGTGTTGGCAGGCAGACATGTATTAGGACCGCCCCGTGGGTGTAAGTAATATTCTGATGTGGGTATAGCAGACACCCATACCTCCCAAACCATAAGAACACATCTGCTGGATAGTCCATAAACCATTGGGGGAACACATAGGGACCATATCACTGAACTGTCCCCGATTACCATGGACATCCGTGATTATGAATCAGAATCTAACACACTCCCAACTAAACCCTCCTAGAACTAGTGATATTAGGAGGAAAGGTGGCAGAATACACGTAATGAATAATGACAATATGTAAGAGTCATAAACAGCATGTACCTTAGACAATGCGTATGAATACATATGTGCTCTGTGTCCGTCAGTGTGCCAGGTTAATAGCACCAACCTTCTAAATGTGTCCCTGAGGTCATTATGCTGTGTCCCTGACTCAGTGTTCATTCTTCCCCATTCGTATGAGAGGTCTGATAGTGAGAGAAAGCGCATGTTCCGCCGACTACCTTAGAAAGTTGAAAGAATAATAGGTTTGGGGTTACCACCTGTCCACCTTTGCGAGGGACACTGCCCTTTGGCCAGTTGTGTCCTGCATAATAACTGTAATTAAGGCAAATGTCCTATGATTTAGGGCAAAGACTACCTATATTGTCTGTAGTAGTAACATAAAACAATTATGTTCCTCTGAAACACCTAAATGTTATAGGTAACAGTTTAAGCAACTATAATGCTACAAGAGTAACCTTTTATTGTGGCAAAACAGTGAAGTACTCCTCTTTCTACTGGCTGTGGGTGTGTTGCCCTTCAAAGTCTGACGTCTCTACATACAGGTCCTATAGGGTTGCCACCTTTCCAAATGGCCAGAGTGGGACATGTTCTGTAGAAATGTCATACATTCCAGGAATAAACATACCTATAGCCATGCATAGTACAGGATTACACTTATTTGCACAAATAAAAGCTTAATCTAGTTGCATTTGAATTGCTTATGCTACTTCACATAACATATAGAAGTGTCATATATAAAATAACTGTTGTATGCAATTATTAATGAAATATAGAATATAATAATTTCCTGTAATCTGGATATGGGCTATGTCTTGATTATTTTTGCAGTGTCTGTCACAAAGTGTGACAGGTGGTAACCCTAAAGTCCTACCTTGGCCAATTGAGAATGTGGCAAACCTATAATAGGTATGCGGTAGCATGACCCGTCCAATGGATGTGGCTACCACAACCCAACTACTTATTTGTAATGCAGGGTCTCGGTTCCCATGTATCAGCCAGATGGTTGCAGAGTGTATGCGGAACACACAAATATGATTAATTCACTGGACAGGCTGCTGATTCCGTACAGTCAAACGCCATGCCTTCGCCTAATGGGCAGCCATTCCCAATACTGTAGTCATGTAGTCCGATGTGATAGGCATTACAAGGTGGGAGCAGATTGTAAGAGGAACACACAATTATGAATGATTCACCGGACAGGCCGCTGATTCCATACAGTCAAACGCCATGTGGTCGCCTAATGGGCAGTCATTCCCGATACTGTAGTCAGGAATGGCCTTAGGTCAACTGGTGCCCTAGGCAGGGGGCACAACAGCACCCCCCACCACACCACCCAGTGCCTCATTCTAGTCTACCTACACCAAATAAATACTGGTAAAGTGCCCCCCACTAAAGCAGTGCCCTAGGCGGCCGCTTAACTGGCCTATGCCTAAGGCCGGCTATGGCTGTAGTCATGTAGTCCGATGTGATAGGCATCACAAGTTATGCCTAAGAGGAACACACGGATATGAATGATTCACCGGACAGGCCGCTGATTCCATACAGTCGAATGCCATGCTGTCGCCTAATAGGCAGTCATTCCCGATACTGTATTCATGTATTTTGATGTAATAGACATCACAGGGTGAGAGCACATTGTATGAGGTACACATAAATATGATTGTGTCACTGGACAGGCCGCTGATTCCATACAGTCGAACACGATGCCGTCGCCTAATGGGCAGCCAATCCTGATACTGCAATCATGTAGTCCGATGTAATAGGCATCACAAAGTAATATTATGGTCCTCGCTCACACCCAGGGGTGTGAGTGATAGATGCAAGCACCAATGCCAGTGCATTAGCAAGTGCGGGATCAAGCTGGTGTAAGCGTGTTTGGCTACCAGTACGCGAGTATTGTATTGGTTAAGCATTGTAGAGGCTAATCGAGCATAAGAGGCTGTAACCAGAGGATATCATACAGTGCAGTCATTCAACAGTATAGGAATGTAGCTGTACATGTGAGTATTTATGTCCAGCATATAGGCACATACATATATAGAGATGTATTAGGGACATACCATGTGGCAACTAGCATTACAAACGAATGAAATGGGAAATACCAGTGATGCCTGTATTATGTAGTGGTGTTGCTCTATGTGATCACAAAACTTCCCCAGACAGATGTGTCAGTCATACACGCAAATACTTGTACATTGGCCGTATACATCACTCTGTGCATGTAATGTACATTGGCACAACAGTACCTGTCCAATCATTATGTGTGAACAGTACTCCTGCAATGTGCTATGTGCATCATCATCATCATGATAAAGGTAAATGGGGTAACCATAGAGGGACCGGTAGTGTTTTGTGTACAATGGGGTCATCCTTCTCACGTGTACCTGGACCATGTAGGAGTGATGTGCATATCAGGACCATGCGCCTGAGGGACAGTGGTGAGGATAACAGTAGTATGTTATGATACATATTACAAGGTTTTCATGTGTCCAGTGGGCATGTGTGCATAATGGACAGCTTTGTATAGGGCAGATGGTGTCCTAGGAGCTGAATGGCCTTATGTGTCCATAGGTGAGAGTCAGATGTTGGGGAAGGAGTGTAGGTATGACCGTGGAGGATAGGTAGGAGCACAGAAATGACAGCATACAGGGTTGGTATATGACACATGTGGGAGGGGATATACCCTAGATGGAGATGGGTCTTCGGCATTCAAAAGTCCATGGGAACAGTGGGACGGAGGTCCCCAGCCATGGGCAACTGCCACTGCACCTTCACAGCTGCAAAGGAGGCAGTGCTGGGGGCTGTCCAGGAGGGGCAGCATCACCCTGTAAATGTGACACTCCGCCCGTGACCTGGCATATGTGGCTTCGTAACCCCTTAGGGAGCCACCAACGCAACACGTCCGTGGCTGCACGACAGCAGATATGTACCTGTCTGGTCCCGCTCCCAAGGGGGACATGCTCCATCCTCAGTGGTGGCACTACCAGAATATAGTGCAGAGCCAACAGATGTTGATGTTAATGGCTGGGCCCCAGATGTGCTAGTGCCCAGTGCCATGGTCAGCTGAAGTGGGACAGGAGGAGCTGTTGGGACCTACAAACCCATTCAGACTATGGTGTTGCATTTTAAACCCACATACAGCTTAGTGATAGACAACAGCAGACAGGAGTACCTATGACAGTATGCATAGATATTACCAGCAACCCAACACAACAGATGTTATACATTTGCAGAGGGAGCAGAACACATGCATATATACCACATGCCAACTGTACAATGTGTAGTAGATGTATGACCACAGCTATGAACAGTTGCCCATCATTGGCTTGTCACTGGGAATCCCACACAGTGTCAGTCATACCACTGTCTCATGTAACACATGTCCAGTCAGGGATGTGATGGTAGTAACACATCCCTATCATCATGTACTGTCTGAAATTCTCACACCATGCTTCTGCTGTGCACAGAAGTGTGTTCAGTGTGTAACACAGGTAACAAATGGTTGCACACACTGACCTTTTTACAGATGGCTCTACAGATGGGGTTCCCTCATGAACAGAGTACTGTCATGTCTGTATTATAACATGCAGAATAGCCATTACCACACACATGTTAAACAGGCAGTAGTCTCAATGCAGCATAGCTACACTTACATGCTGTAATTGTGTGGCACATCACCCTCCTGTCATTAGACTATTTCCCACTGTGGAAAATGATTGAGATACATCCAGATATCATTTGCGATGCTGTGTCCGAACACCACATCCAGGTACCACTCACAGCGACTGTTATGGCCAGATAATAACATGGTTCCCTAGATAGTGTACTGTGTTTATCATGCAGATGGCTATGTTCATCACATGACATCACAGTTGTGCTACATGCAATCACATAGAGGAGGACTGCAACAGGTGCAGAGGTCATCACCTGACCATTTCCATCTGTTACAATACACATGCTACTGCTGTGCAGGAGTACACCTTCATATCCACCAGAGAGTGTGTGTTCGGGACAGGCTATGTACACCAGGGAAGGGCTTGGAGACTTAACCATTAGCATCATCTGCCACATGCTGAATAGTACAGGGGCAAACTCCTGACTACTCATTACTATTACATGTGCATGACGTTACTACATGTGCCACAGAGGTGACACGTTGCTGTGCTGTAAGAACATATTTGTAGGCGAGTGAGTGCCATCTGCAACAGATATAGTAGACATACATTAGGTGTGGCACACATGTCAGTCCATGTGAAGGGATGCCATTGTCACCACAACCACACTCTAATGGACACGCATTGACACCTTTGCCAGGGCAGCAAATACATAATGTAACTACTTAGTTTGCCACACCGCAGTAATGCACAGGACCACATGCACAACAGGGGATATCTGGTGGTTCTATGGGCTAGGCCATGTGAAAGTGCTTGACAACTGTTGGTATGCCAATGAGGTTTATACTTGGAGTGACTGTGGTTGGGGGCATCACAACCCACATGCAGACACAGGGTGCCAGTACTGTCATGCAGGTATGCATTGCTCCATGGGTGTGTAGTGTTTGGCTGTGCAAGATGGCTGTACAAGGCTGGGTGAGGGGTAATCCTTGCTATCACGTCACCTGACAATGGTGTGCAGTGCAGGGGTGTAGTATCTGCAATGTCCCATACAGATGAGTACTGCATTATCTGGCCTGACATCCTGGTTACCAATGTGTAGGGCCATAGCTTTGCAATGCATGCCATGTCTGTGTTTGATAGTCCTTCACATGGACATTGTCTGGAATGTGCATGTCCCACAATACTGTACAGTGACATGCACAGGTGTACCTGGTTTGGCAGACACATGTAGTGCACACAGCCTGTTATATCCCGATATGCCGATACTGGCCTGGTGTGGTGAAACCTGCTTATAGTGAGCAGGTCAGCCCTGCACCTGCATGGATAGAATGCACAGGTATACCGTGGTGTCAGTGAAATGGGTCCATACAGGGCACATGTGTACAGCATTGTCTGGCCTTAGTGGATCACATATGATGGCACCACAGATGTTGCAGCCATTCAGTGTGGAACATAGTGAAGGCACAATGTCCGCATATATGTGCATATTGTACCACTGTACAGGGTGCCATGTCCTCTGCAGGCCACTGCAGGCACACCATACCTACTATCTGTCCTCAATGTGCATGTTACTAGCAACATAGTGGTATATCCTAGGCAAGGTTGTATGTGCATGGCACATGGGTGCGGGACAAATTCCGGGTACTAGTAGGGCTGCATACTTAGTTCACCAGCCCTTTTGCCAGATTTATGGGTATGGCTTGCCAAAGCAGTGCCGTGGCTGACTGACAGCTGTACTCCTCGTGAGGTGGCCAATGTGTCATAAGACGGATACTATATAGGAAAACTACAAAACCCACTCCCAAACATGTCCAATGATAAGACAATCACGGCCACCTCTACACAGGCTCTGACACACAAACACACACTTGCCATGTCCTGTATACAAACTACTACCATATGACACTGCAGCAACACGCATTTAGGGCACGTGCTACAGCAAATACTACAAAGCACTGAACTTGTCTCATGCAAGCAAACACACACACACACACACACACACACACACACACACACACAGAGACACACACACAGAGACACACACAGACACACAGTTGGCATGTCTGGGATTAGAACACCGACCTAACTACTTTACTACACTACAGCATTACACAGTTACAGAATGCGCTACTGAAATTACTGGGAGACAGCACTCCCAGACGTGTATTTGTAGATGGGTGACATCATCGGTCGTGATACTGGTGGGTATAAGAAATGTATGGAGTGTGAGCAGTATAAAAGCATTACTCAGTCCTCAGGCAATGACACACACACACACACACACACACACACACACACACACACACACACACACACACACACACACACACACACACACAGCAAGTGTGGGACTAGAACACCGACCTAACTACTTTATTACACTACAGCATTACGTGGTTACAGAATGTGCTACCGAAATTAGTGGGACACAGTACTCCCAGGGATGTATTTGTAGATGGGTGACATCATCGGCCTTGCTAAAGGTGGGTATAAGAAATGTATGGAGTGTGAGCAGTATAAAAGCATTACTCAGTACTCAGGCAAATGGACACACACACACACACACACACACACACACACACACACACACACACACACACACACAGCAAGTGTGGGACTAGAACACCGACCTAACTACTTTACTACACTACAGCATTACGCAGATACAGAAAGCGCTGCTGAGATTACTGGGACACAGCACTCCCAGAGGTGTATTTGTAGATGGGTGACATCATCGGCCTCGATAATGGTGGGTATAAGACATGTATGGAGATTGAGCAGTATAAAAGCATTACTCAGTCCTCAGGCAAACAGGGACACACACAAACACACACACACACACACACACACACACACACACACACACACACACACACACACACACATGGCAAGTGTGGGACTAGAGCACTGACCTAACTACTTTATTACACTGCAGCATTACACAGTTACAGAACCCGCTACCAAGATTACTGGGACACAGCACTCCCAGAGGTGCATTTGTAGATGGGTGACATAATCGGCCTTGATAACGGTGGGTATAAGAAATGTATGGAATGTGAGGAGTATAAAAGCATTACTCAGTTCTCAGGCAAATGGACACACACACACACACACACACACACACACACACACACACACACACACACACACACACAGCAAGTGTGGGACTAGAACACCAACCTAACTACTTTATTACACTACAGCATTATGCAGTTACAGAACATGCTACCAAGATTACTGGGACACAGCACTCCCAGAGGTGTATTTGTAGATGGGTGACATCATTGGCCTTGATAACAGTGGGTATAAGAAATGTGTGGCGTGTGGGCAGTCTAAAAGCAATTTAGAGTCCACTGGCAAATGGGGACAGACATACACACACACACACACGCCAGTGGCGGGTACGGAACACCTGCCTATTTACAGATTACTATTACAATACTACATACTTATGAATCGGGCCACACAGACTACACATGTCAAGGCTGTCATTATGACCATCTGGGAATGCGGACATCAACATGGATGCTGGCAGTTAAGATGTACATAACTGTGAATCTGTGTGCTTAAAGTAGGAATCCATCCTGACCTGGAGTATGCCCATCTGTGGAATGGATGACTACTACCACTATACAGGGTTACAATGGCAATGCCCATACACAGAGGCACATAACCGACACAAAGTGTCACTGGGCATGCTCACGCACTTAGTAGCACAGGGCAGGTCAGAATGCACTACTATGTGTCCATCTACACAAGGATATACTGGGCATGCTCATACTCCTAGTAGCACAAGGCTGACTGGGATGCAATCTGATGCTAAACACAGAGGGCCACAGTGGCCATGCTGTTGCAGGTAGACGTAAAGAACACATTGTAATGAGCTCTGGTGTTAGTAGTTGTCATTGTTAGCAGGAACGCTGCTCTACATATATTTGAAACAGGTCTTTTACACAACATCAGCTGTCATTCTGGGATGACGTGGCTGACAGTAGGCAGGCCTTTGTCACATATCACATACATCCATGATACAAGGGAGTGTGGATATTACCCAAGTCGCATCTGCCCACACAGTGCCATTCCAAGGCAAATGTCCTAAACACAGGTTAACTCCCATATACCTACAGAACAAATGAATTGTTTTCTTATGCTAACCAGTGCTAGACGTGTAGCGTCCATATTCACAGCTGGTCACTGTAGATCCAACAATGGGGAGTACTGACATCTGTGCAGTGAGGAACACCTGGTTGATGGCTCTGTAGTGCACAATAGCACTACCACCATATACATCAGAACCTAGCACTACCACTATATACCTCAGAACCAGACATGTGGGCTATAACACAGGTACGGACCACTCCAGGTGGTGTACCCACATACATAAAGGCCACTCACATGTACTGACCGGTCCCCCACTAAAGGCATCACAGATGAGCCATGTGCAGGACACAGTGTCACATGCTGCATTCTAGGATGTAAACTTCAGACACCACCATGCCCTCGGACCACCAACACACAACTATACATGTTATATGGCATAGAAGAGTACACCACCATGTGACCATTGACCTGTGTACTGTACTAAGCTCTACATCAACTGTAGAGAGTACACATGTACTGACACAGTTGCATCATGTGTAATGCAATGCAATGATACCACTGTCTGTGAGAAGGTCAGCTGTGCACATACCAGGGGCCCTCAGTACTTTCCACCATTAGCAGATGCCTGTTGCTGTACACCAGTACACACCCTCATGTATGGATATGACATACATGTACCTGCCCTGGGTATGTACATGCCACACACACAACATACCTGTAAATAGCATAGCTGTTGTAGTCCTTTGTGCAAACAGGTGGCTACAGCCATTACACACATGCACATTGAATGTAGGTACATGGCTGCTGAATGCTAACAGTACATAAGGTGTGATATTAATGTTGACAGAGGTAACATCCCCTCTGTACTGGTCACCCATCATATCATACAACAGTCCATGTGTCATGTATGTCATTACACATATCCACCAATTGCAATGCCTACAAACATGACCAAGTGTCAGGATTGTAGGACCTATACACCTGTACAAATAGTGTTGTGCATTCGGATAACATGTGTGTGTAGTTGCTGATGTATGCAGGTGGCATGTATCTAGTACATCATGTAGTTGCAATGCAGCCTCAACATTGCCAACTGTATATGGTGATATGCTGAATGTCAGAAAGATGTACCACAGGTATGGACAGATGTGTGGAAATAACTAAGTGGTGGGGCATTTTGCAGATGGATGTTTGCTGTGGACAGCTCATAGGTGTGTCACAAGCAGTCCTACAATACCCTGTGTAAACAGTATGCAATGGTTTTGTTAATTGAAGGACATAACACACAACTTAGACAGCGGTCAGGGTGACAGCGAAGGTAAATCACCTGACACCTGTTAAAAGATATGACGTCCCTAGTGCATATGTCAGCACTGTTGCCACAGGAAGTGCAACTTAGTCAGCGGTCAGGGTGACAACGAAGGTAAATCACTTGACACCTGTTAATAGTGGTCAGGGTGACAGTGAAGGTAAATCACTTGACACCTGTTAATAGATATGATGTCCCTAGTGCATATATCACAGGAAGCGTCAGTACAGTTTGTAACATGTGCAATACTGCTGTACATCTGACATACATAACATGAGCTAAGCAGGTCTGAGAGTCACAGTACTGGCATGTGTGGTTGTGTGTGTGTCCATATATGTCACATATTGTTACTCACTCTCCTGTACACTAGTGTACACATCTGTACAGACTGCAATGTAGAAAACAGGACATAGGCAGGGGCATGTATCTCACACTTGTGATGTATCTGTATGTGCATGACATAAGTGTAATTACTGAATGCCACAGTGTGTGTATATGTAGGGCTGACTGTTCCTTGGGGTGAGGATGTATGTTACCATTCTGAACTGATAAGACCCATCCCACCATCCAGGTGATGCATTCTACTATCCATGTTGATGTCCCTGATCTTAGGCCGTACTGACTACCTGTACATGTGTATTCTCTGTGGCACGTCATGTAGGTGCACAGTACCGTAATGATGATTTGCACATAGGCAGGGGTCCTCATCCTACCAATAGCAATTGTGTGTGAGTGTGTGTTACTGTGTTGGTGAAGCCATGAGTGTGTGGGTGTGTTACTGTATCGCTGAATACATGTGTGGTCAATACCTGAGTGTGTGGGTGCAGTTGTGTGTTGGCATCCTGTCATGGGAACGTGTATTACTGATTCCCAATGAGGCATCACACTTCCTACTAGCCTCTACCCTTGTAATCAGTTACACCACTCTCTTACATCACCACTCCATGTAATTATACCTGTGATGTCACCCTTTATGGATGTCACGTCTGTGGCCACAGTAGCTTAATACACAGCTATCATGCTCTTGGAATGGTAGCCATGTTTGTAACGTGGGACATTCTCACTGCTATGTGGCAGCTCCACGGTGCATGCTGGTATATTCATACATACCTGTGAGTAGTCCACATTGACATATGGGACACTAACTGCAAACACTGACATCCACCGGCACTTCCAATTAGACCTGAAGAAGGACAGCAGAACATCATGACCAACATGCAGTTTCTGTTGTTACACAAGACACATATTGTTAACTGCATTGTACACCTGTACTACATGGTATATCTGCTGCCTGTCAACAGTCCTCAACATTTGTAAACTACACTTATCATTCTAATCTGTTCAGCTTGTGCATCAGACCATATGAGCATGTCCCTGCACTGATGGTGTGGATGTCAGGGATGCGGCACAGGCATCATCATGTGCACATGGTGTTAATGTTTGCCAGAGGCCTAGGCTGCACTGTTGTTACACAAGACACATGCTGTTAACAGTATTGTACACCTGTACTGCATGGTATATCTGCTGCCTGTCAACGGTCCTCAACATTTGTAAACTACACGTATCATCCTCTCTGTTCACCGTGTGCATCAGACCATATGAGCATGTCCCTGCACCAATGATGTGGATGTCAGAGATGTGCCACAGGCATCATCATATGCACAGGGTGTTAATGTTTCCCAGAGGCCTAGGCTGCACCATTGGATGACATCATGTGTGTGGGTTTGGCCCTTTGATCTAATTGGGCGTGTGTGGATGTTATGCATGTGTGTGTTGCGGTGCCCTACATATGTTTCCAGTGTGTGCGTGTATGTATGCATGCAGTTCTCCCATGTGTCTGGCCTACACAGGGGTATTATTGACAGCTGCAGACTGTACAGGCAAGGTTTTACAATTCACGGTGTCCGACCATGGACATGTGACCTGTGCCTGCCAGGGGTTGCACGGGCACTACCAGACAGAGGTGCAGATTGGGTACTGTCTGATGTCACTTGTCCACTGGAACCATGTCCCTGTTTGGACCATCCCAGGCCATGTGCACATGGCCTGCTGTGTCATGGTGTGGACAGCACAGCACCAGATGCACTGCTGCTGCTACCGCCATTATGGGAGCAGGCATGTGAGGTAGCTCATACACGTAGACCTGACACAGGTGATGTAGCAGGCTTAAGTCCACATGCCTGATGCCTCACTCCTACCAGATGTTCCAACACAGGCAGCTCACACTTGTGGATAGTCATGCCATGGTCAAGAACTCCACCCATGTCACCCAACAGTCTATCCAAAGCATCAGCAATCTGCTGTTGAGCATTTACCATTGCCTGGATGTTGTTGTTTAAAGAATGGACAGCAGCCTTCTGTAACCTCTGATCTTCTCTGTTGCACCATTCAGCATGTGCCTGTGCCTCCATTACAGCCTGAAACATGCGTCTGGTGGCACCAGCTGCTGCGCTCTGTTGTGCAGGAGCATGTTGGCCAGAGGTCCTCCTATGAGCAGCACTGGTCACGTGCCTGTGTGGGGCACCACCAGTAGTTTGGCTGACACCATGGTGTGCAGGCACACCTTCCATAGCCTCCACACTTTCCTGTTCCAAGCTACCTCACACCAACTGTCCTTCCTCTATGGCCACTGGTGATGGGGTATGTGCAGGTATGGGATCTGTGTGTGGAGATGAGGTGGATATAGATGGAATGGCAACCAATGGCACAGTTTCAGCCCCTGAAAACTCTGCCTGTGTCTCAATCATATGTTCATCATCATTACTAGAGTCTGTGGGGACACTAACATCAGATGTACCGCAGGAGGGCAATGCACCTACATCACCTGTAAGGGCAGACAAGAACTGTACATTACAATCTATACAATAGACACACACACAGACACACATGCATGTGATATGACAGAAGGCATGCAACATGCATGTGATATGGCAGACGGCATGCAGTGCAGACAATAATAGTGGTAGTTATCATGCATCCCTGGGTTGCACACAACAGCATGCATGTGTCATAGTAGACGGCATGCAAATTACACAATCATAGTAGTAGTTAGCATACATCCCTGTGTTACACCATGTGGACCAGCACAGGTTAACAGTACACCTGCCTGATGTGTGGCATATGACCTTGATAATCACATGTAGTATGACATGTGATTTGCTGACGTGTGCAATGACATGTATACATGTTTAACACAATGGTGTCCTGTCAAATATACAGTGGGGAAATGGTGTACCAGTTCAGTGTTGTATGTCAACCCTACAGATATATTGCACATTTAGCTGATGTGCATGGCCATTGCAGGGAATCATGAGGCATCTCTAGTGCTATACAGTGTGAGTTACAGACAGGGTTCATAGCCATGACTGTGTTCAGATACAATACATATATATTGTGGAATGTGACCCACATCACTGAGGTGTATACACACTAAATCATGATGTGGATGTTGTGACACAGGTCACTGATGGGTATACGGATGACACCCCTGCACATCTGCAACCATATTGCTGCAGCCTGGCAACTATGGCCAGACATGGCAAACACGTTGGTACACCATGTCCCACATGACATCTGTGTACCACACACACACACACACACACACACACACACACACACACACACACACACACACACACACACACACACACAAGGAGCTAGTATGATATTTATGTCCAACACCAGCAATGGGAATGTACTGTATCTGTGGCCTGATGTGGATACTGTACAGGTGACTGCTGTCGTGTTGCAACACCCTCAAGATGTTCAACACATCTTATGTGGTGGATTGATGTTATGCCTACACAAGATGTGCACAGGCCTGTAGGATGTTTAGTGTTCCACATCTACAATATGACCATTATACAAAGGCCAGGGTTGAACCATGTGTAGCCATTGTACGACAAGGTGTACACACAAACACAACACGTGTACTGTGTGTGTTGCTCCATGTCTCTGCCCATCCTCCATGGCCATGTGTGTACATGTGTTGTTCAAATTATTGTGATGGGCATCTATTTCACATGTCTGTGTTGTCCCATATGACATATATGCTCCACTGACAACAGGGTTATGCAGAGAAAGGGTGGTATGTGGGATATGTTTTCAGGTTAGGTAGGCAGTATAGTAGCCAGGCCAATAGATGTCATGGACATGTCAAGATAGCACATCACATTGTGTGACATTCATAGCAGGGCTATGATCCACACCGGTGAAACCTGTGTGCTGGCCATACTCCAGCCCACTGTGTAGTACTGTTTGTATTCACCACATGTGTAGATCAGATCTGTAGTACTTCTCTAAACTGAACAGCACCTCCACCATTGTATGCACAGCTGTCAACACATCTGGCAATGGCAGTTTGTGAAGATTCATGTCGGTGAGATGATTCACATAGTTTGCAAGTGTTGCACATGGGTAGTCATTGTGATGCATTGCAGGTCCGACCTGTATATTGTGACAGGACCATACATTATGTGTATATGTTGTAAATGGCCACATGTCAGCTAGATTTGATAAATAATAACACTCTCACCTGCAACAGGTTACTGTCACAGCGGAATGCCTGAGATACCTAAATAGGAGTAACACAGCAGTATGAGCATAATCTACCCCTGTATAAAGGCTACAGGGTGCAATGTGCATAACACATACACCAGTACATTAGACTATACTATGGTGTATGCACATGTGTGCGTACACAGAGTAGCATACTATAGTATACAGCATGTGTGTATACATGCCTTGCATATGATGTTACATTGCATATTGTACAGTGACACATGCAATTATATGGAATATAGTTATTATAGGTGCAGTACTGACTTACCAGGCAATTCCAGGCTCAGTGGTTGAGAGACACCCACCTCCACAATATCAGCTAAGGCTTGTGGGTGTGGTTCTGCAGGTGTCCCCAGGTTGGCCAGTAGCTCCTCGGTACATGTAAGTAGGGGCTGGGTTGGTGGTCCACCACCTGTTGCACATTGTTCCCTGGCGATTGCATTTGCACGCTGTTTCACCCATCTAATGAGGTCTGCACAGTGTCTCTGCACCTGCTGGTATGTGCAGTTGCGGCCACCCACATCATTAACCTTCCTGTGAAGTTCCATTCACAGGGAATCCCACTGCTGTGCATCCTATGGCACATGGCTGAGCAGGATAAAGTGATTGTCAAGTAGGTATGGGATGAGGGCCTCATCCTCAAAGCAGGTAAAAGGGGGTAGTCTTGCACATGGCATACCTGGAAGACATAATGATGGAGACAGGTCACAGTAACTTACAGAGACATACAGAGCTACAGCTGAACATACATGTGTATCACATTAATTAAGTTTAATTAGCTGTATTGCAAATCTGCATGACACTGACTTGTTTGTGTCACACACATGTGACAATCAATGTTTAGTGAATATTATCACCATATATGTGTGTGTGTCACCTGATTACATTGCTCATACTCCATGTGGTTCCTGTCTTGATGTGGGCATGTCTGTTTGCCTGTACTGGTGTTCCTACCTATCAGCACATGGCTGGATGTGTCCACATTAATGCAGTTGACCTTGATGCAGTGTATATGTCACATATAAGGACTTACACTGCCTTAACAGACATGACCTGTGACCCTGCAGACATGCTCACATAAGGTTTTACATGTATGTGTTCTGCCATATACTTCTACACAGCATTGTACAGTGATTCAACATCCTGCCATGTATCACCTGCTTTGCATATGTGATACACATGGGACACTGGCTAGCCAGATGGTATTTGCAGGGATGGATATCAACTATAGCATGTACAGTCAAAGTCAACTAGTGGGCTACATGCCATGGGCCATGTATGAATTTAGGATGAAAGGTTACCAGGCAGTAGCCAACAGGTGGGTCTGTGGGGCCAGGTGGAGCAGTACCACATTACTGATCCACAGGGTTAATTATATATATACCATGCGTTACCATGTGGTCATCACACCATGTCTGAGAGGGGAGCGATGTGCAGCTGTGATGGACAGGAATGCATAGTATGGCAGGACTATGTCAAGTGTATGGGACAAGGATCTGTCCAGCATGTGGTAGGTGGATGTTCATGAAGTATGTGTTCGAGATCAGGATGAGTATGTGTAGCATGTCCAACATCACTGGGTTGGACATGGATTTATTCAGGATATGCATCATGCTACATAGTGGAGATGAGGAATAGGAAAGCTGGTGTAGGCCATCTGCACATGGCCAATACCCCTTAAAGGAAATATGTGATCTGATATGGGTCACTTGAGTGTTCTGTATGGCTGGACAATGATCTCTATATTCATGAATGGCACCCTATCATTATTAGGGTTGCCACATATGACTACCTGACAGGTGTGGTGATGTAGCTATCACAGGAAAGACAACTGCCTAGCTGCATCCCTCACACACATGCCCATTATGTTGACCGCTGCCTAGGTGGTAGTTCATGGGTACAGGGTTATTAACATAATGGTGACAATGCGAGTTAGCTATTGCTCCTAGGTCATAGTCATTCACATACTTCAATAGGCAGATGCTTTCTGTTTGTGAGGTATAGACTACAATGAGGGGGAATAAAATTCATTAACCCTGACATACTGTAGCTGCCACTGGTGTGATGATCCTGTAGTGCTGGTTCTGCCAGCAGTCCTGTTGCAAAACACTCCTGTGACATAGGAATTTACATCTAGTATACTGAGTGTAGGTGGTACACAGTATGGGTGATGATGTCCTATGACCTGGCAAGGTTATGATATGCAGTGTGACATCAACCATACTGTCATCTACATCTGTACTTCTGACATCACTTAATTGATCAAGGTTCATGTCCTTCCAGACCAGACTCAGCAAGGTAGTAGTAAAGTACTTCCCATTATCAGTGGTGTCTCCCCTTTGTGGGTTGTGATACCCATTGGTGTGCACCATTCAGTGTGTACACAACCTGACATGGAGCTATGTTTTACATGATGTGCATGTGGAGAGCATCTTGTTTTGCCATATGTGTATGATACAATCTGTGATGTGGACAGGTCCCATGCAGACTGAGACTGAGTGCAGCTTGTACCTGCATAGTTGTGGGTACAGGGGCCCTGTGGTGTACATGGATATATGCTTGTGTACCTGTTGGGGGGAGGGGGCTATGTGTTTATGTTATCCAAGACCCTATCTGGATTGCTTATTCATGCTAAGCACTTGTTCAGGACTTGTAAGCACTACATAAGCTAATAATTACTATAGCACTCAGTCTTCCTCATTACCTACAGGTAAGGGTGAACAGGTTTTGTACATATTTTTCTCACTTGCTTAGAGTGATTTAGCTTTTGTACTCACTTTCCTCACTTATCTAGGTGAATGTAGTTCTATATTCAGGCATGTCCAAGAGTCAACTGCCAGTGTTCTCACCTGTCTATCTGATGAATCTGGACATCTTGAGGCAATGTACATATTGCCTCATGTACACAGACAAGCATCTCTGCCTAACACCCAACACTACAACCTGTGAGAGATGCACTCATCTAACCAAACTGGATGTAAAGGTCTCTTCAACCAAGCCTGACCCTGACTGTCATGTGGAGAAGGTACACATTCGCACAACACCACACTCATCACATAAGTCTCACTGAATCTACTCCACCATTAACTGGGAAAACTACTTGTGTACCAACACATTAGCTCAACGGTTTCTGGAATTAATAAACACCAATGCCCTGACTCAACATATCCACACACCCACCAAGGGCAACAATATCCTAGACCTAGGCATTACCAACATAAGTGACTGGTGCTCCACACGTGAAGCCAACTCCTCATTGGTCTGATCAGATCATGTGCTGAACACCGTTGATATCCACATCCCGCACCCACCCCCCATTAAGGGAACCACAGTATAATATGTCTAAAAGGCCAACTACATGCTTCTTAAGACAGACGTGGAGGACGTCATGACACCCATGCAGATGGGCAGTACTGTTACAACTGCTGAATCCTACACAAATGCACTCTATAAGCACTTACATGAGTGCATGGCGTGTGCTATCCCAAACAGAACTAGGATGCTATACTCCTAATTAACTAAAGCAATCTGGTGGTCCCCTGCCATAAACATATTGTACTACAGGAGAAAGACACTGTTGCAAACGAGAGTACAATACCATGCGTGGAGGAGCTCCCTGGCCAGTTTCAGTAAGATGGTGAGATCCCTTATAAGATTCTCCAATGTTAGCTACAAAAACTAAAATGCAACTAATACCAACAACAACCACAAAGCATTCTATAGCTATGCCACATATCTCAATGTCAACAACCAGATCTGCTCTGAGTTGCAGCACAAAGACATGAACATTACAGAAACAATTGATATTGGCAACATCTTGGCAAATCCTTCTCAAAGCTGCACACTCTAAAGGCAATATCACAGCATCCATGGGACCGGACAACATCCCAGGCTGAGTTTTACACGAACTTCAGGTCGTACTGTCTCCCCACCTACGCACCATGTTCAATAATAGCCTCACATCAGGCATAGTGCCCCCTGAATGGCGCACAGCAACAGTTATCCCACTCCACAAAGGTGGCGCCACAATGGACCACGGGACCTATTTCCCTATAGGCCTGACTAGCCTGGTCTGCAAGGCTATGGTGCACATCATGGATCACTGTCACAGAGACATTGGGTACCTCCAAACCTTTGACCCCTCCCTGTTTGGCATTGTTATGGGCGGACCATGCCTACTAAACCTGGTGGACTTCTTAGAGACAGTTACCAAGGCATTAGATGAGGGTAAGGAGGTCCACACAGCCTACCTAGATCTCTCATAGGCTTTCAACACCATTCCTCCTTCTGGTATTATCAACATACCCATCCGCCAGAACATTAACCCCTACATCATGTGATGGTTTGCAAAGTGGCTCATGGACAGAACCCACACAGTGGGAGTTGCATACCCAAGGTCTGACTTTATACCAGTTACAAGTGGCATCCCCCAGGGCTCAGTCCTAGGACCCCTCATGTTCAGTATATACTTCTCTGACATACAGACAAGCACAGGAGGGCTTTGGCTGAAAATGTTTGCAGACGACTGCAAACTAGGGGACATAATTGTTTCCCCAGATGTTACAGACACCCTCTGGAAGGGTCGCAATGAGACAAATACCTGGTGTTAATATCATGGCGACAAGCTGAATGCCTAAAAGTGCATAGTCATCCCCTTTGGATATAACTAATTACCCATGGACTACCACATAGGTGCTAGTCCCCTACATATAGAAAAGGTAATAAGGGATCCAGGAACCCCAGTAGATAGCAATCTCTCCTTCAATACCCATAATGACAAGGTGGTTAGAATATCCTTCTACATGGCCCCCCCTAATCTCTAATGGTTTTGTATCCATATCAGAGGGGCCATTATGACTCTCCACATGTTATATTAGACCCATTAAAGGATACAACACCCCATTTGGGATATACCTTACAAGACAACTGCAACAGCTTGGAAGACCACACCAGTACCCCACCAAGAGGATTACTGATCTCAAACAGATGACCTATGCAGCCCAACCTAAGAAACTCCAGCTGTACTCAGTTGCATACCGCATACTCACAGGTGATCTCTGCTTGACATATAAGGCCCATGTCCAACCCTGTATTGCTGGATATGCTCCACCTAAACAGAAGCCTCTGAGAGCCACATGCTCTAGGGATATACACCTAACCACAATGATGAGTAGGACATGCTGGATGGATAGATTCCTGACACAGACACTCTCCATGCTTTGGAACATGATTCCAATGTACATCAGGCAGGACCCCTCACTAGCACTCTTCAAGGGAAACCTTGACATGTGGATGGGAGAAAGACATGTATCCCAGGGATCACTACAGTGGCCCTGCTGGACAGATGCACAGGGAACTATTGGCTCTGCCATTCAGAGGAACAGGAAACCAACCTATGGTGGTGGTGGCAAAAGCCAACACATGCTAGCTTGGCTTACAGATACACTTGGTAAGACAGCCTAGTACCTACTTTTGCACATATTACATGTCTTATGTGTATGAATAGTTAAATAGCTCTTCCATTTTACTTTGTTATCATGTTGATAAACTGTAGGCTCACTAAAAGACATATGTATCCTGTTATTGTGTATTGTAAATGCCAATTGACATAACTAATGTTTGCCTAACATTACAGTAATGCTATGTAGCTTGTAATATATATCTGCCTACAATACTGTACATTACACAGTTATTGGCACAATATCCTGCAATGCAAATCATAATTGCACAGTGGACCAACCTTTCACATGTTATTCTCTGTAATACACCCATACATATGGCTACAGTTACAATATATCAACATATGCTATCCCCTGTTATAGCACATACTTGTTGGACCAGCCCTGGTACTGACATTGGCTGGGGAGGAGTATTTCTGTTCAAAGCCCTTATGTAGTATCCCTTGGGGTGTATGCAGTGTTTGCCTTGTGACCTACAGCAGTACACACAAATACTACAAGTGTTACTATGCTCAACAATACATCATTACAAGATAACTGTTTCCACTATATGGATTGCGTGCACTTTAAATACTACAGAAAAGTACTACATACACAGACATACTGACTGTTCTACATACCTTATTAGTAATCCGAGGTGTCATTAACTGTTGATTCAATCCTTTTTGGTTTGTGTTTCAATGTTCTTTGTAACATTCCACTGATATATATGGATGGTTTGAATGTGTGATAACACATCCTTTTCTAGTTACATATCGGTAACATTTGGTATCCTGCCCACCAATTGCTGTTCCAAAGTAGATAATTAGATGCACATCAGCTGTGCAGCTACTCCATTTGCCAGTACTATGGCAATAGTGGTGTATAACTGAGTACTCCTTTTGGGCGTTGTCTGTTTGCCTTACTTTCGAGGGAGATGGCCTAGATGTGTTTTTGCGATATATTTCAACAGCTATATGGAGACACACAGAGATATATTAGCTTCATGACTCCCGTGGACTGTGCGCAATGGCTAGATGATTTAGTTCTACATGTCAGTACAACTGTTATATTTCGGAACAGTGCTACTTATGCAGGGTTTGTTTGTACTGGATACTTCTGCAGATGTTTAAGTCTGGCAAGGATGTTTGGCCAGCTCAAGGACGTATGGCTATGCATGAACTGTTATGTGGTATACAGTGTGCTCACCAGACATCCTTGATTTGGTGTACAAGTGTAGCATACTGTGCTGTTACTCACTAATTGCTAACACATCCGGGTGTACACACAACCCTCTGAAACGGGATTAGTGCAAACAAACCCTGTTACATCAGCAGCTGTTCCATTGCATGTTGTTGTTGTGACTTTTGGCTTTTCCCAGTTAGGGGTCGCCACAGCAGTCCGCTAATGATTGGCAGTTGATTTTTACGTACCGAGTTTCCAGCCCTGATGCACAACCTTCAACGAAGGTACGCCCATTCACGCATGTCTCCATGCAGAAGACGCTCTAACTGAGAGTCGAACTGGACAGCGTTTTACTGGGAGACAACAATGCTACCACAGCACCACCACCGCAGATCCATTGCATAACAGCAGCTATTTCACATAGGGCCATGTTAGTGTGTCTCTGACAAGGTATGCTAAGGCTTCTGTAGATGTCGTACAGTGAGTGAATGATTTGTGATGTTATTACAGTTTGTATTGTAATATGTTTGGGTGTGGGGGTGATGGTGGGTGTGCTTAGCAGATGCAGGTGTGTAGGAACTGATTTTATACATAATTGCTATGTGCATGAGGGTTCCTTCCCTACTTGAACACCTATCCTTTTGTGGACTAATACAATGGTAATTGCAGGCTGATTCATTAAGGCACTGTTATGTGGTTCCTATATAGCATGCAGGTGATGTTAGTCCTTGAATCTCTTCGGTAATACATCTGAATGTAATAACATGTTGCTACATGATAGCTGTGTATTTCTGTCATAGGTATTTGCAGTCATCGTAGTTGTGTTGGTGACTGACCCTCTTTGGCTTGGGTTGCTACCTTTTCATATGGCCATAGTGGGACCTTTTCGGGACACACATCTGATTTTACAGGCCGACACAAACCCACAGTCAGTACAAGGGATAGAACTTTCCTTTCTTACCTAAATATAAGCTTATTCTTGTAGCAGTTTAGTTGCTTAGCCTGTTTCCTGTAACATGTAGGTATTTTAGATACAGAAATAACTACTGTATGCAACGATTACAGTACATATGGGACATAATTATGTCCTACAATCTCAGGACATTTGCCACATTTAATATATTTGGTCAGGACACAACCGCCCAAAGAGGGAGTGTCCCTCACAAAGTGGGACAGGTGGTAACACTATCATTAGCTCATGTCCATAGCACATATTTGTAATAGTGTATAGGCATATACTCTCCATACCCTTTGTTCATAAAGGTTGGTAGTGACAGAATGTGTGATTGCTATGGTCCATGTTATACATATATATGAACACTTCAACCACTGTATACGGGAGACCTATGGAATCCCGAAACCACAGTGTTCTGACGCACACAGTACCGGGACCAGACTCCCATACCCCACATTACCGACATCAACAGTAACTCGCAAAGGTAACACGAACATGGAACACACACATGCACACACAGACACACTGCTACCCAACACATCCAAACAAACCATCCTACACTATGTATGAGCAGGTGGCCAATCCCCCTACACCACCCATGTAGGTGTCTGCACCCCCCCACACCACCCCCTACTTTAAAATTTTACCTCTTAGGTCATGCAAACAGATGCACAAAGCTAACCCACAACCACACATTACAGTCCCCCAAGAACACACACCACACACAGAACACACACTTACACACACTACAGCCCTAAGAAACATATTTTCACACAGTAACCTACCCAAACTGCAACACCAGAAGCCCCGACTAACTGTGCATTAACATTGTGAGATTACACCTCGCGCATCTGGTATTTCGGTACTGTGTTCTTTCGGACCTTAAGCCTCAGGGTTACGCGTGTAGGTATGTAAAGCAGTCAGTATGTGGTAGGTATCCCATTTATATGTACCTCCATGGTTATGTAGATGTTGTTAACCTATCTATATATCCACATGTATATGTATATCCCCATATATCTACATATCTCTCCCTCTCTCTCTCTCTCTATATATATATATATATATATATATATATATATATATATATATTTATTTTTTATTTATTTATTTGTAGTTGATTTACCAGGATAGTCCATTGGGCCCGAAGTACCCGTTTTCAATGGAGTCCTGGGAGAAAAACTCAAAACAAAGTACAAGGAATTACAAGTAATTGAGGTTCACACTTTAACACTTACAATCATATTTATATATATATATATATATACACACACACATACACACACATATATATATATATATATATATATATATATATATATATATATATATATATATATATATATATCTATATATAATTGGGTACGGTCTGTCCTATTTCAACACATTCCTACCTTTTGTGTTTTATCCTGTCAGTATACACGACTGCCGTTGATACATCTCAGGTAGCTTAGTGGTATGTTATTGTGATGAATGTGTACATGGTTGCATGTTCTAATCCTGGCAGTGATATCTTACCTCTTAGAGCAGGTACTGGTAGTGCAAGCATGATTAACGCACATTTCAGCAGTTGTGTGTTTCACATGTTTATTATTCTGTAAAGAACTACCTATATATGCAAGCTCTGTTTAAGGTATACTATGTAACATGTACACATCTGTGAAGATTCCTATCAGGGATGCTCCCCATTATTTGGAACTACTTCCCTGATTACATTATACAAAACCCCTCACTAACACTCCAGGGAATCTTTGCAGAGTGGGTGGTGAACAGTAGCTACACCCCAGGGATCCCGCAAGTGGCTCTGCTCCACAGAGGGACAGTTAGTTAATTAATGGGGTGGCGACAGCAAACACATTTTGCCTATGCTTATGAGTGACCTCAGTGGTTGGGCAAGTACCTACCTATGTATCTATGAACCTGTACATAGAGTATGGACATATGCTAATAGCCTAATTTACTGTTCAGGTATTGACTTACCCTGTGCCAATGGCGGTTGTGTGTACAATAGTTGAGGGCTACCTATGTAGGATGCACACAGTAGACCACCTATATATGACAATTTACAGGTGGTCGTGTGTGCGTGCCATCCATGTTTGCTGTGCAGGTGAAGAAGGGTGTCAGTCCATGAGTGCCTACACTCTCAGTGTGTGTGCTATACGTTCCCTCTTTGCCAAGGCATGGGCATACTGGACATGCCTCCGTCTGCCTACTGGGGCTTGCACAGGGTGTTCGTGGTCTGAGTGCTCCTGTACCTGTGGGTCCCTTGGCAATGGTGGTGGGCTGTGAGGGCCTTCACCATTCTGTCCCTTCTGCAGCTGTTTCTGTAGGATCATATTGTGTAACATGGCACATACTATGAAGATGTGGGCACACGTTCCTGGAGTGTACTGCAAGGCTCCACCAGATATGTCCAAGCAATGGAACCACGATTTCAGCATCCCAAACACGCCCTCTGTGATGATTCTGGTTTCTGCGTGTGCCTCATTATGGTGTTCTTGCATGGCTGTGTGTGCATTTCTGATGGGAGTCATCATCCACAGTTCCAGTGCATAGCCAGCATCCCCCACCAGGTGGCCATATGGGATGTCCTCCCTGGCAAATACCTGATACAGCTGTGAGGCATGCCAGATGCAGGAGTCGTGATAGCTTCCAGGGCTGCCAGCACACACTTCCAAGATAATGCCCTGGACATTGCACATGACCTGGCAGTTGATGGAGGGGAATCCCTTGTGGTTTATGTAGTGCCTACCCTGCTCACTGGGTGGTGACTTGATGTGTATGCACGTGCAGTCTATTGCACCCTGTACCTCCAGGTAGTCTGCCATATGGTGGAAGAGACGCATATTGCTGGCCAACTCCTCCTGCATTCGGGGGAAGTATATGTGCTCATTGGCATGCGATAACATGGCATCCAGGAACTGGTGGAGTACCCTGGATGCTGATACCTGTGAGATCCCCATGATATCCCCAGTTGGCCTTTGGAAGGTATTTTTGGCTAGTATTCTCAAGCTTACACATACCTTCGGATCTACTGGGATGGGCTCCCCTCTGTTACTTCTGGCTCTGAGGTGTGGCTGGCACAGCTCAACAAGTTGCTGTATGATGTCCCTGTCCACCCTGCCATGCTCTACTATCTCCAGATCATGTAGCCCCTGGTAGGTTACCCTGGGTCTGAACACTCTTCTCCTCCTCCGGTGCCTGAGATGGTTGTCAGCATCATCCTCCACACCACTGTCAGTCTCCAACACATGCTGGTGAATCAAAGCTATGGCGGCCCCTAACATATACATATTAAAAGTTCCCCATCTGTATACACCAATGGTGCAGAGTGTCTGGGAATACACAAGTGTGTGTGTGGGGCTTTCACACCTTATACTATTGTGCAATGGATGATGCTGGTGTAATTGGATGTGTTTGTGCTATTCCAGCTGCAGGGTATATTAATTATTGGTTTTACAGCAGGTACTGCTATTGTGGGGCCTTTGTTGTTGACTTACGCTTGTCTGCCATAATTCATCTATTGCCCTTTACTTCTATTTTCAATCCAATTTCCCTCCCATTGTCAGGCATGCATCCAGCTGCCGCTTTTCTTGTTTTGTGCTTCCACAACCCAGGATTGTGTTGGGAAATGTGTTATGTAAAAGAGACGCTGACGGCTGAAGGTTCCAGAATAAGGCCTTTACTAGTGCAAAAACACAAGCGCTTTCACAAATGAGCTTCCTCAGGTGTACATAAGCACTGTTGAAACATACCTTATAACCTAAAGACGAGTCACATGATAAACAGTGACATCACAATAAAGCTATAGACCTAAACTATCATAAAAGGCATAATCTGAACAACTATATCATACTTTAATTCATATAGAAAATATAAAAAACATGTAAAAAATACATATAAAAAATATAAAAAATAAAATTATACATGTAATATATATAAAAAATATAATGCACTAGCTAAGCATGTATCCAGCAAAAATGATTCACATATTTTTAGTTTCAGTGTGATAGGGTTACTTTATGAGAGCCTAAGACAGGGTGAAGTACGCAACAGAACTGAGAATTTGGAAGCAATATGGATTACTAGATTGAGAAGCACTGAGGGACATGGTCTCAATGAATGTATTCCTTTGAGACTAAGACTGAAGATGAGGCCCCTCAGAAGATGATTTTATATATATATTTTTTATATATATTTTTTTTATATATATATTACATGTATAATTTTATTTTTTATATGTATCTTTTACACGTTTTTTATATTTTCTATATGAATTAAAGTATTATATAGTTGTTCAGATTATGCCTTTTATGATAGTTTAGGTCTATAGCTTGATTGTGATGTCACTGTTTATCATCTGATTTGTCTTTAGGTTATAAGGTGTGTTTCAACAGTGCTTATGTACACCTGAGGAAGCTCATTTGTGAAAGCGCTTGTGTTTTTGCACTAGTAAAGGCCTTATTCTGGAAACTTCAGCCGTCAGCATCTCTTTTTTTGCTCTATTTATTAACATTTTGTTTTTTGGAGACATTTTGTGTGGATTCTTTCTGGCAGTTGCCCTTGTCTTGATATTTTTTATTATATTTTTCTCTGCTGGAAGTTCCACCCAGATGGCTGATGAGATTATAGAATTGGAACTACCTACTTCTAATTTGAAATCTAACAGTCGGAATATTAAATTGCAACAATATTTATCTAGCATTGGGGAAGCTACTAATCCCTTGGTGAATTGTAAAGAGACATTAGAGGAGAAAAGGTGATAATTTTGATGTTATTGCCTTGAAAACTAAATGCTTCAGCCTTGAGAAGGAACTTTATAAATTGAAAAGAAGTCAATTTCAGAAATATCACCTCGAGGTATGTTTGGTTGAACAAATAATACCCCGTGGTTTATGAGTGCTGAAAATGCCCTCGTTTCATAATGGTGATAACAATCTACTAATGGATTGTCAAAAACTGAATTTACAGACTAGTTTCAGTTATTTAAGTTTGCTAATCTCAGCAGCAGAGAGAGAGATGTTAACTCTGATTGAGTCTATCAATAAGATGTATCATGAACTACTCAAAGACTACTCGATGGAAGTCCTTGATTTTTATATAGAAGATATTTTGAATTCCCTTGCCTTATATGAAAGCAAATTACAGAAAGTTAAAATTGATAAGATCATGAGAGACAGATCTGCCTTCTGCACTGGGAACATTTTCACTTGGCTGAGGGAAGAGCGTGGTCATGAGGGACAATTGTGGGAACACAGCGATGACGACGGAAGTAGCGCTGAATACATTTGAGAGGGCAGAAGTGCCGACGGCGTCTACAGAACAGTTGGGAGAGGCGAATATTCTACAAGGTACAAGAGTTTCTGAAGCATGTCCAAAGGACTTGGGAGCCAAGAAAAGGACAATCACTACTACAGCGCAAGTACATCGTGGGAGATCAGACTCTATTGATGTCATCACAGAGTCTAATGATTTTTTACAGTGCTACAATATAGAGTTCCCTTTGACTATGAAAGAGAACTTGAGCAGGCTGCGAAGGGATCAATCGAGAGGCAGAAGCCAAATACGGGGCAAACGGAAATGGGACAATACTTCGACGAATCAGATAAGTAGAAAAAGAGCATTTTCCAATGTCAAGAAGGACTATTTCTGACTCTATCCAGTGTTATTTTGAACGAGCACCATTTAGCAGTCTTAGGTAAGGGTCTTTCATTTATACCTACAAGTCGCTGGTGTTAAGCAGACGTGATTTTGGACATTAAGACTTTTACCAGGAATTTGACCTTGAAATTAATGTATGCAAATGATAATACTAATAGAACTTTTGATATTTTTGTGAAACCAAGTTCTTTTATTCCAAATAACAATCCATTGATCAGTGCCTTTGAGAAACTTTGTATAAGGGGTATTTATGATGTATGTGCTAGTTCTGATTTAGACTCTGTGAAAAATAAACGTTCCAATTTATCTAGGTATGAAGTCCAAGCCTTGAGAGATTTAGAGAGTGATAACAGTCTTATTTTTAGACCAGCAGATAAAGGGGGCCTCATTGTAGTCCTTGACAGGAACTGGTATGAGGCCAAGATGTTGGATAGTTTGTGTGATAGATCTTTTTATGAGGAGTTAAGTACAATGCAGACTATGAACCTTATAGGAAATGTGTCTGATGACATTAGGAGTCTTTTTGAACAGCAGCTAATTGACAATAAATTGTTTAATTATTTTATGATTATGAAACCGGTCATACCAATACTACAGGGCTTACCCAAGGTACATAAGTCAATTTATGATCCACCTATGAGACCCATAGTCTCTGGTAGAGGCTGGTGCACTGAATCAGTCTCTATATTTATAGAGAAGCATTTAAGACCAGCTTTGAATAATATACAGCATATACTCAGAGACACTGAACACTTTCTGAGTGATTTGTATGAATTTTTCTCTACACATACTGATTGTGAAGCCATTTTTGTTACTTTGGATGTAGTATCCTTATTCACTGTGATACCCAACGATTCTGGAATAACAGCTACAAAACAGTTTTTGGAATGTCATATACAATACAATGTTGAAGTTATTACTTTGTTAGTCCATCTATTGAAGTTGGTGTTGGAACACAACATATTTTTTTTTGGTAACCAGATATTCAGACAATGCAATGGCGTGGCTATGGGCACTTCTTGTGCCAATAGCTACGCCAATGCAGTAATGGCAGTGTGGGAAGAGCAACATATTTTCAAAGGTCCATTCAGGGAATGTGCTGTGTTCTATCGTAGATTTGTAGATGATGTTTTTATTTTGTGGGATGGGAGCAATGAAAGTTTTTCCAAATTTATAATGTATGTTAATGAAACCACAAGTTTTTTTTTTTACACACAGGATGTCATATGACAATTTGGATTTTTTAGATGTGGCTGTAAAGGGAGACTCGGAAGGGCGAGTATATACTAAACAGTACAGGAAGGATTGTTATGTTAATCATCTTTTACATCGTAAAAGTGCACATCCACCTCATATTTTTAAGAACATTGTAACCAATCAGGTGATGAGGGCTTCTAGACTCAATGTTAGAGATGAAGATTTTAACTTTGAAGTGGGCAGGGTGGTCAGCTATCTGAAAGATAAAGGCTATGATGAGAGGACTATAACACAACAGTTACCTAGAGCTATGGGTAAGCGAGGTCAACAGGCTAGACCATTTTTTTCTAAGAAGAGACCATCTTCAGTTGGGGACAACAAGGCTTCTACCCAGACCAATCTGAGAATTTCTTTGAAATATACTACAAATGTGAATAGATATATGGGGATTATTAAGAAGCACTGGCAAGTCCTAATGACAGATGATGAAATCGCGAGGATGGTTGACCATGCCCCTAGGTTTAGTTTTAGGAATGATAAATCTATTAAGAGGAGATTATGCTATCCGAAAGAGGTTAGGTTAGATTCCATCTATAGTGGTACTCATCAGTGTGGGTCATGCAATTAGTGTGGTTATTTAGATAGTAACATGGTATTTCATCACCCTGACCTAGGTAAGGATTATACTTTCAGGGTATCTGCTACATGTGACAGTAAACATGTAGTTTATCTTGCTAGTTGCAGGGTTTGTGCCAAATTTTATGTTGGCAAGACAGATAGAAATTTCAGGGATCGTATTAGGGAGCATTTGTATAATATTAGGAAGGGCAATAAGACTAATGCACTAGCTAAGCATGTATCCAGCACAAATGATTCACATGTTTTTAGTTTCAGAGTGATAGGGTTACTTTATGAGAGCCTAAGACAGGGTGATGTACGCAACAGTATGGATTACTAGATTGAGAAGCACTGAGGGACATGGTCTCAATGAATGTATTCCTTTGAGACCAAGACTGAAGATGAGGCCCCTCAAAAGATGATTTTATATATATTTTTATATATATTACATGTATAAATTTATTTTTTATATTTTTATATGTATTTTTTACGTTTTTTATATTTTCTATATGAATTAAAGTATGATATAGTTGTTCAGATTATGCCTTTTATGATATTTTAGGCTTATAGCTTGATTGTGATGTCACTGTGTATCATGTGACTTGTTTTTAGGTTATAAGGTGTGTTTCAACAGTGCTTATGTACACCTGAGGAAGCTCATTTGTGAAAGCGCTTGTGTTTTTGCACTAGTAAAGGCCTTATTCTGGAACCTTCAGCCGTCAGTGTCTCTTTTTTTGCCCTATTTATTCACATTTTGTTTTTGGAGACGTTTTGTGTGGATTCTTTCTGGCAGTTGTCCTTGTCTTGAAATGTGTTATGTAACTGATCTACTGCAAGTTTGCTTTGTTCTGCTGTGACAGTTCTCTTTTCTTTGCTGTACAGCACCTCCCCTTTCCTGTTCTGCAGGTAGCTGATAGCAGCCTTGTTAGCTGTGGTCTATGGCCCACTCTGAGTTTCTAGGTGTTAATTACTCATTTGTAATGCTGCAGCATTTCCTTATTGTCTTCCCGTATCCTTCCTGTTTCAGCTGTGGTGTGTGCCGCACACAGCCATTTACCAGGTTTCGTGAGCGTTTTCATCCACGTTCACATGAATTTTCGGTTACCTTGTGTGCTCTCAGTTAAGCAAAGCTATGGCTACTTCCACACTCCTATCCTGTGGCTTTGCTTAGCAACATGTAACATGGATTAGCAATGATCCAATGTGCTTACAGCTATGGTGTCATGCCCCTCTCTTGGTGTCATGTTTACATCCAGGCCACTCCTCGGTGTTGTAATGCTACGCCGTGTGGTACATCATTACGCCAGCGGGGCATTTGTGATTCAGTATTACTTGATTGATTTGCATGGCATTGACTGCTAATTCCTAGTTATCACACAGAACATTGTCACAGACCCTTAGCAACCCTTGCACCATGGTTGTGATGTAGCATGTGTGCCATTGACTATTATGGGGATATCATGAATTTTGTTACATTACAGTTTTATGACATCTAAATATATTTTCATTGTGATCCCATTTGCGCACAGATGCACTGTGGTTTTACTTTGCGTTGGTGTGGCCATGACATTAAGTGTTATTTTTTATATGTTGTGCATGTTGTTTTATGCCATTGGCTATATATTTAGCCATTGGCATATATTAACATTATAATATGTTACGGCACAGTGGTGCAGCGGTTAACATTGTCACCTCACAGCAAGAGGTTCTCCGGTTCGATTCTCAGCTGGGGTGCCTTCTGTGTGGAGTTTGCATGTTCTCCCTGTGTTCGCATGGGTTTCCTCCGGGTACTCCAGTTTCCTCCCACATTCCAAAGACATGCATCTGGAGTATTTCTCCCCGGGCCTCCACTGAAAACAGGCTCTGTGGAACCTAGTCAGACTTTCCCGGTCAACAAATGATAAAAAAATAAAAAAATATGTAAGTTTGGTCTGCTATCATGGCTCCAATTTTATGTTTGACAAAATGTAAACCGTTTTTTTTTTTTTTTGGTTTACATTTCTACATGCTTATGCTACACCTGTACCACTTCATGAATCTCTATACACCTTCATTTGCATGCTACACTGTTGCGCATGGGGTAATTAGCATACATGCGCCAGAAGCTGCGCAGCTTTGGCGTATGCTGGTAGTGTACGTGGAAACAGCTCTTACCTGAATCGCTCAGTGGCCATATTTGGTGCTAGATCACCAACGCTACTCCAGCGCATGGCGCAAGCTTCATAAATCCCAGGGTTTGTCTATAATTCCAGAGTGGGGGATGGTGTCGAAAGCCGTGGCGAGATCTAGATAGGCTGTGTGAACCACCTTACCCTCATCTACAGCTTTGGTGACCACTTCAAAAGAAGTCTATCAGGTTTAGGAGACATGATCTGCCTTTTACAAACCCAAACTGGGTAGGGCCAGAGTTTGGAGATTGCCAATGTCATTGTTTATATGTTCCATGACGATACTCTCCATAGCCTTGCAGACCAGGCTCATCAGGCTAATGGGGCGGTAGTTCCCGGGGTCCATGGTGGCTCCCCATTTGTGGTATGGGATAACTGTTGCTGTGTGCCATTCAGTGGGCACAAAGCCTGAGGTGAGGCTATGATTGAACATGGTACTTAGATGGAATGCCAGTTCATTCTGTAGTTCATGTAAAACGCAGCCTGGGATGTTGTCAATTCCCATGGATGCTGTATTCTTGGCTTTGGACAGTGTGTTTTTTACCTGTGCAGTCATGATTACAGGAACTTTGCATTCTTCCAGTATAGAGATGGGTTCTTTAGGGGATGAGAGAGGGGTAAATGTAGCACCGAACCTATCTGCCAGGATGATGGCAATATCAGTTGGTTCTGTATATTTAGTGCCATTGTGCTGTAACTCAGAGCAGATCTGAGTGTTGCCATTGAGACTTTTGAGATAGCTATAGAATGCTTTGTGGTTGTCTTTGGAATCAGTGGCAATTTTGTTTTCATAACTAGTTTTGGAGGATTTTATGATGGATCTCAGCTTCTTACTGAGGCTGACCATGGAGTTCCTCCAATCATGGGATTTTACTCTTTTTTGCAACAGTTTCTTTCTTCTGTTGTAGAGATTGTTTATAGCAGGGGACCACCAGATTGTTTTCTTTTTTTTGGAGGATAGCATCTTGGTTCTGTTAGGGATTGCAAGATCCATGCATTCATGTAAGTGCTTATAAAGTGCAAATGTATAGGATTCAGCAGTCGTACCTCTATTGTCCGTCAGCATGGGTGTTGTGAACTTTGCCACTTCTGTCTTAAGAAACATGAAGTTGGCTTTGGAGAAACTTTTTACAGTGGTTTCCCTAATAGTGGAGGGGGTGGGATGTGGATGTCTAGGGTGATTTGCTTGTGGTCAGATCTGACTAAAGAGGAATTGACCTCTGGTGTGGAACACCGGTTTCCCATGTTGGTAAGGTCCAGGTCTAGGATATTGCTGCTCCTGGTGGGGGTGTGGATAAGTTGATCCAAGGCATTGGAAATTATGAATTCCAGAAAATGCTGAGCACAAGAGTTGGTACATGAGTAGTTTTTCCAGTTAATGGTGGGGTAGTTTAAATCACCCATTATTAGGGTGTTAGGTTGTACCCTAATATTTTCCAGTGTATCAAGAAATGAGGAGTGGGAATCCTGGGGCATGGTAGGGGATCTGTATCAAGCTACAATTTGCATTGCGGTCTTGCCCTGAGTTAGTTGCACTTGGATAATCTCAGATGCATTATGCTGACCAACTAGCCTGGAGATGTGGATATCCTTAATGAATATGGACACTCCTCTGCCTTTAGTGCTTCGGTCTGGGTTAGGTGGCCGAAAGGTGTGTGTGTGTGTGTGTGTGTGTGTGTGTGTGTGTGTGTGTGTGTGTGTGTGTGTGTGTGTGTTGTATATATATATATATATATATATATATATATATATATATATATATATATATATATATATATATATATACAGATATAAATATATACACATATATATAGATATACATGTGACTACACATACACACACAGAGATATGTGCAGTAAGATACTTATGTAGTAGGCGCACATAATATGGTACACTCACTATGCCTACAGTTAACACCCTAACAACAGGACACTGGATGAGCCACCCTTACAAATGACATTTGTTGCCTGCAACATATACCCAGAGAGAGGTCATAGGATAAAAAACCACACACAGGTTTGCAGGAATGGAATGCCTTTATTTGTGTACATATTTATATGCCATGTCATATAGCTGTTCAGACACTGACATCCATATCAACAGAGTAATGCAACTGTGAAACAGTTATACTAATACAGTAGTCTGGAAAGGTCCACAGCTGTTGCTGTCCAGACCAAGCCCATCAAATCATACAATAGTAAAGACTGACTGGGCCACATGATACCACACAATCAACATTAAGTGATGCAGATGTATAGTCCAGCAGCCTCTATCTACACTCTGTACACAATCACTAGGTGGTAAAGACTTCATTTGACCAAATGGGATGTAACTGTTACATAACAAGGCATAACTGACACCATCTCAGGCACACTGGCAAACAGAACAGTCTGTATGGCAGGAGGCAGTAGGCCTGCAGTAACCCACTTTATGTAAGTAATGTCAAGATAGATGACATGTATGATACTGTACATCCAGATACCTTAGGGCAGTTCACCCCTGATACCCCCACATTTTGTAACAGCCTAGGTTATGTATGGTGCACCCCCCAGACTCAATAATGCAGGGCCATATACCACTGTTACATACACTGGCCTCTGGAGTGCATATGGGCACACATGGATTGTGTAGGTGAAGCACACACATATATGGCCCCAGCCTCACTGTATGTGTGGGGATACAACAGTAGTGGACAGCTGGCAGGCATGACAATGTGGTATATGTATATGTGCATATGTATCTCTATCTGTATATGTGTAGACATATAATGCTCTGTATATGTATATATCTGGGTGTATATATGCATGTCTATGTACGTATACACACCCATCTATATATGTCAATATGTACATGTGTAATTATCTATATAGATATCTGGATAATCATATGTACATATAAATTCACCATATGTCCTGGATATGAGGTACAGCCGTACCTCAGCCCCTATAGTCCCAACTTCGTAGTGCAAGGGGATGTCAGACATGTATAGCAGGGTATATTAGCAGACTATTGCTACTGTAATAGGGATTGTCTTCACAGACATGGTGTGTGTGGGAGGTCACATCTGATTTTCATATGTGTGCTACTGGGTACTGACAGACATAGGTTCATAGGTTCATAGGTAGGTACTAGGCTATAGGCCCAAGGGCCTACGTAAACCTAGCCAGCCAGGTACCATAGCTTATGCCACCCAAGAAAGTCATTTTCCTGTGCCACTGTCCAGCAGAGACACAAAAGTGATCCCCGGGGTGCATTTCTTATTTCCCATCCACTCATCAAGATTTTTCTTGAAGAGTGCTAATGAAGAACTTTGCTTGACATAGATGGGTAGCTTGCTCCAGAGTATAGGAAGTCTCTGGGACAGGAATCTATCCCTCCAGTGTGTCCTGTTTATTGTGTTGACAAGGTTTAGGTCCCTAGAGTGTGTAGCTTGGAGGGATTGGGATTTATTTAGGTGTAGCATGTCCAACAGCTCTGGGTTTGACATAGCTTTATATGTTAGGCAGAGATCACCTTGGAGTAGGCGATATGATACAGAGTAAAGCTGGAGTTTTTTGAGGCGGTCAGTGTAGGGCATTTGTTTGAGGCCAGTAATCTTCTTTGTGAGGTACTTCTGTGGCCTTTCCAGCTGCTGCAGATAGGTTCATAGGTTCATAGGTTCATACTAGGCTATCTGCCCAAGGGCATTTATAAGCCTAGCCCATAGTTATGTGGCTTTCGCCACCCCTTTAGTTTGAATAAAAACTATGCCTATCATTTTGCTGTGCCTCTGTCAAGCAGTGACGCTGAAGTAATCCCTGGGGTATATCTGCAATCTCCCATCCATTGGTCAAGATTCCTCTTGAACAAGACCAGAGAGGTGCTCTGCCTCACATGTACCGGGATTTTGTTCCACAGCATAGGGAGTCTCTGGGTGATGAATCTGTCCCTCCAGCACGTTCTATTTATAACCGTGTCAAGGTTTAAGTCTCCCGCCCTTGTGGTTCTGAGGGATCTAGATTTTTTGAGGTGAAGCATATTCATCAAATCTGGGTTTGACATGGCCTTATATGTCAGGCACAGGTCACCTCTGAGCAAGCGGTATGAGACTGAATAGAGCTGGAGTTCTTTCAGTCGGGCAGCATAAGACATATTTTTGAGACCCTTTATCCTTTTGGTGAGGAACTTTTGGGGCCTTTCAAGCTGCAGCAGGTGTCTGGTCAGATACATTCCGAACGGGGCATTGTACTCAATCATAGGTCTAATAAGTGATAAGATGTCTTGTGAGATACATTCCAAAAGGTGTGTTGTACTCTATAATGGGTCTAGTGAGTGACGAGTAGAGGGGAGCATGACCTCTTTTTTTCTGGATGAGAACCCTTTTATGATGAGCTTCATAGTTTCATAGTATAGTACTAGGCTATCTGCCCTGGGGCATTTGTAAGCCTAGCCATAGTGATGTGGCTTTTGCCACCCCATGAAATGGTACAAAAATGTACAGATAAAATCTAGAATACTGTGCCTCTGTCTAGTAGTGACACAGTGAAGGTACCCTTATATAATAGAATTAGTTTACTGTGCCCCTGTCTAGCAGTGACACAGATGTGACCCCTGGGGTAAACTTACGATCTCCCATCCACTCATCAAGATTTCTCTTGAAGAGAGTCAGTGAGGGGCTCTGCCTAATACGAACTGGGATCCTGTTCCAAAGCATGGGAAGCCTCTGAGTTATGAATCTATCCCTCCAGCATGTCCTATTCATACTTGTGCCGAGGTTTAAGTCTTTAGCTCTCATGGTCCTGATGGATTTGGATTTTTTGAGGTGGAGCATGTCCATCAGATCCTGATTGGACATGGCCTTATACGTCAGGCAGAGATCACCTCTGAGCAGGCGGTATGCTACTGAATAGAGCTGAAGTTTCTTTAGTCTGGCAGAATAAGACATATGTTGGAGACCCTTGATCCTTTTGGTGAGGTACTTTTGTGGTCTCTCCAGCTGTTGCAAGTGCCGGGTGAGGTACATACCAAATGGGGCATTGTACTCAATCATGGGTCTGATGAGGGAGGAATATAGGGGTACAATGACATTCTTGGATCTGGATGTGAATCCCTTCATGATGAGGTGTGCAAGGTAGAATGTTTTTCTAACCACTTTGGCAATGTGGGTGTCAAATGAGAGGTCGCTGTCTACTTGGGTCCCTAGGTCTCTGATTACTTTTTCCGTACTCAGTGGGTTGCTGTCTATGTGATCATTTGTGGGTACTTTGTTTTTTCCAAAAGGGATAACTATTCATTTTTTGGCATTTAGTTTAAGACCGTGACTACAGCACCAGTTGTCCGTTTCAGTGAGGCCTTTTTGTAGGATGTGTGTATCTGCTGGTGTATCGACTATGGCACCTAGTTTGCAGTCATCTGTGAACTTTGTCAGCCACAGTCCTCCCATGTTTGCTTTAACATCTGAGAAATAAATGCCGAACAAGAGGGGTCCCAGGACAGATCCCCGTGGGACACCACTTGTGACTGGCTTTGAGTCTGACATTGCTCCAGTGATTTTAACTTTATGGGTTCTGTCTTTTAGCCAGTTTGCAACCCATCTAGTGACATAAGGGTTTACTTTTAAGCTGTTTAGCTTATCTATGATGCCTGAGTGGGGTATTGTGTCGAAGGCCTTAGCCAAGTCCAGGTATGCTGTATGGATTGCTTTGCCCTCATCAATGGCTCTAGTGACTGTTTCGAAAAAGTCAACCAGGTTTAAAAGGCAGGATCTGCCCTTTACAAAGGTGAACTGGGTGGGGTCAAGCGTCTATAGGTCCCCTATGTCTCCGTTTATGAGTTCCATAATGATTCTTTCCATAGCTTTGCAGACCAGACTAGTCAAGCTTATGGGGCGGTAGTTTCCTGGGTCTGTAGAGGCACCCCCCTTGTGGAGTGGGACCACTGTTGCTGTACGCCAGTGTTCAGGTACATATCCCGAAGTAAGGCTAAGGTTAAATAGCATTTTTATGTGTGGGTTTAGCTCCTCTTGGAGTTCACGTAACACGCACCCCGGGATACCGTCAGGTCCCATTGATGCTGTGTTTTTTGCTTTGTTTAGGGCGGTTCTCACTTGGACATCTGAGATGACAGGGAGATTACATTCAGCTGGGATAAGTATTTCTTCTTTTGGGGGTGAAGGAGGCGAGAAATTTGCACTGAACCTGTCAACCAGAATGTTAGCAATATCTGTGGGTTCAGTGTATTTTTTGTTGTTGTGAACCAACTCTGAGAATATCTGAGGGTTTCCGCCCAAGTTTCTAACATAGCTGAAGAAGGCTTTGTGGTTATCTTTAGTGTCCTTAGTGATTTTTCTCTCAAAGTTTGCCTTGGATGTTTTTATGAGAGAACGTAGTTTTCTGCTAATGTTGATTAGAGATGTCTTCCCTTCATGGGATTTCACTCTGACGTGCAGTAGCTTCCTTCTTTTGTTATACATTTTGTTTATGGCTGAGGTCCACCAGACAGGATGCTGACATTTGGTGGAGAATGACTTGGATTTGTTTGGGATTGCATGATCCATGCATTCTTGGAGATGTCCATAGAAAGTATTTGTGAAGGATTCGGCATTGTGGGATGTGGTATCCACTGGCCCAGTGGGCTTAAAGGATACCATCTCAGTCTTAAGAAGAGTGAAGTCTGCTTTTGAGAAGTTTTTCACTGTGGTCTTTTGTGCTGGGGGTGGAGGTGGGATATGTATATCCAGGGTGATTAGTTTGTTGTTAGATCTCACTAGTGAGGGGTATACTTCCGGTGTGGAGCATTTTGTCCCCATGTTTGTGATGATCAGGTCTAGTATATTATCTCCCCTAGTGGGAGAGGTGACTAGTTGTTCCAGTGCATTTGAATTTATGAATTCCAGGAACCTTTGGGCTAGGGTATTAGGGCTAGAATAATGTACCCAATCTATGTTTGGGTAGTTGAAGTCTCCCAGTATGATGGTATTTTGTGATACATTCATATCCTCCAATGTCTTCAGGAAGGCTGAGTGGGGCTCCTGAGATTGGGAGGGTGGTCTGTAACATGCTACCAGTTGTATAGCAGTTTTGCCTATGGTTAGTTGCACCTGTATGGTCTCTGATGCTTCATGTGTTGCTACTAACCTGGAGTGTAGGTGTCCTTTATGAATATGGACACTCCCCCTCCCTTTGTGGTTCGGCCCGGGTTTTGGGGCCGAAAAGCATGATACGAGGTATAGCCTGGTAGCACTGGGGTGCTCTCAGGAGCCTTGAACCAGGTTTCACTTACTGCACAGACGTCGATGTTCTCCATGCTGAGGAGTGCATCAAGTGCCTGCATCTTGAGATTTAGACTTCTGGCGTTGAGCAGCATTACCCTTAGTTTTTTCCATTTTTGTTTTCTAAGGAGGTGGGTTTGTCTTTTGAGCCTTGCCTAAAAAGGCACTATGGGGGTGGCAAGAGCCTTAGCCAATATCCGGAAGCCCAGTGGTGACAGGTGTAAGCCATCCCTTGCGAAGCAGCGTTGCTTGTCCAACATATCATCCCAGGCAGACAGACATTGGATCCCCTTAGAATGACACCAGTACTTGAGCCAATTGTTAAAGCTGATCATTTGTCTTTGTATTGTGGTATCATTCTTGGTGAGGGCAAGATGCTGCTCAGGGTCAGGGTCATACCAGCCTGGGCTACATAATCGGAGAGCTCCTCTATGTCTCTTTTCATGTAGTCCAGGGAGGTACGTCTCAGGTCATTCACACCAGCATGGACAATGACGGAGTCATATTTGTACTTGCTTTGGAGTGACCTGAGTGCGTGTGTTATGTGGTGGATCCTAGCTCTCGATAGACAGCTCACAGTCACCTTCTCCTTGTTTAGCCAGGTCAGTGGGACATCAGTGTGTCTGACTATGGAGTCACCTATTACTAGTGTATCAGGCAAGGTGTTTGGCCTTAAGGGCTGCGATTGGTTGACACACTGATTTATTGAAGTATGTGTTGCATGTGTTTTGTTTTGAGGTGGTGGATTTTTGGATGTCTGCTTAGGGAGCCTCTGTTGTTTTGGTAAGTTTTTTATTAGAGCCCCTGAGTATGTCTTTGTGTTTTTATGTGTTTGATTTGCAGTTGTGGTAGGTCTATGTGGGACTGGGATTGTTGTGTGTGTGGTTGCCATCTCCTCCTGTCTGGTCATGCCAGTCCTGAGTTGAGAGAGTTCAGCCTCCAGTTTGGCTATATAGTTGCATCTCTCACATGCATTTGTGTTTGTTGGGAGGAGGAGAGGGTTGTCTGTGTACATGGGACAATTGTAGCATTGTCTCAAGATGCCCAGATTGACCAGCTGAACTGGAGACGATGCCACTAATCTACCACTCAACATGCTAGAACAGTATAAGGGAGTGGTATACCTTTAAGGGAAGTGAGTATTCACATGGGTGGTAAGTAGATGTAGTGCTTTACTTAGTACGAGAGTGCTTACTTAGTAGAGAAGTATTGAGAATAAGTGCTAGGCTTATAATACAGTGAGTAGTCTGGTTTTACTAAGAGTAGAGCTTCCTTAAGGGAAAATTTGAAGAACAGACTTGGCGGAGCCAGAAAAAGTTTAACCTTGTTTAACCAGCGCTGTGCTATATGCACAACCGTGCAAAGCTGTGCAAACGCGGATTTTAAACAGTGAACTACAAAAGAGCTGGAAATGGTCCCAAACAACCAATTACTACAGCTTCTTGTGCTGAGGTCACTTCCCCCAAGGACAGGTAGGCTGCTCAAGGCTCCCCACTCCCACTGGTGAGCAAAGAAACTTCCCTCTATCCAAGTAAGGTAATGGACAACACAGGAACTACACCACAGCCCAGAATACAGCAATGCCTGTAAACTGGTCTAAACTAGTCGAGGAAGGCGGGAAAACAAGGATTATTTTTTTGTTTTTTTGTTTTTTATGTAGAAACACACAGAAAATGCAGAAACAGTGATAAATTAGTTACACAGGCTAGCACACTTTAGTGGGCAGCCACCACAGTTAAATTAAACAAACAAACAAGCAAACTTTTGATCAAATTTGACTAAATGTAACTTTAAGTGCAGATTTTAAAATAATGCAGCAATCAGATAAAAAAACAGTTCAGGCTAGTTCAAGTTAAGCTACAGAAGCTATTTCAAGTGAAAAAAAGCAAAGATACTTAAATCCAGAAGGTAGTCGCTTTTCTGAGTTCCCTGCTGCTAGGACCACTCTGTAAACCCACGTGGAGCTTGTCTGAGCAGTACAGCCAGAAAAAAACGCCCAGAGGTGGATTTTAAACAGTGAACTACAAAAGAGCTGGAAATGGTCCCAAACAACCAATTACTACAGCTTCTTGTGCTGAGGTCACTTCCCCCAAGGACAGGTAGGCTGCTCAAGGCTCCCCACTCCCACTGGTGAGCAAAGAAACTTCCTTCTATCCAAGTAAGGTAATGGACAACACAGGAACTACACCACAGCCCACATAGAAGGACTTCCTTATTACTGTGGTGATGTGACTATCAAAGGAGAGACTTCTGTCCACCTGGGTCCCAAGGTCTCTTATCACGCATTCGGTGTTAAGTAGATTGCTGCCTATGTGGTAGTTCATGGGTACAGAGTTTTTACCAAAGGGGATGGCATCATAGTACAGCACCGCTGCAAGCACTTAATGCTCCTGTGGACTACTGCAAAGATATTGACCAATAGATATGGACATTCTGACACACTCTGTACAGTCCAGGGGTATACACAGAACCCCTCAATGCAGAACATGTGGACCA
Organism: Protopterus annectens; assembly: GCF_019279795.1. Lineage (NCBI taxonomy): Eukaryota > Metazoa > Chordata > Ceratodontiformes > Protopteridae > Protopterus > Protopterus annectens. The sequence continues at coordinate 443,309,158 of NC_056740.1, forward strand.
AGCCTGACAATATGGATGTTAACAGCCATGTAGATGGTTATAATACATGACTGGTATACCTTCACCCCCATAGGTTATGAAGTCACACACCCCTGTCTGTCCTGACACACAATAACGGCTGGTACAGAGGAGCCATGGCCACATAGTACCCACTAGATATTGACATACATCTGTACAGCATCCCACCGCTCTGTCTGACATACTCGACTGTTAAGCGAGACCCAGCAGCAGTACATCTGGCAAGTATCTGGACATGACATCTCACTGGGTAAGAACACTAAGCTGCTAGGCATGTAACACAGCACTGTGCAGGCTACAGGCAGACTGGCTCAATACTGGTCTACATCTCCTAAGGGGAATGCACATGCACCTTCATATGTAGCAAGCTCTACAGGCATGTCACAGCAAAGGGTAAGATACACCTGTGTGGAAGTGCATAACCACAACCAGTGTAAACACAGCCACAACCACATATGGTAAGCTAGCATAATATTACAGTATATGGACTATCTGTTCAACACCATCCTCATATGTGCCACTCACACACTAAGCCAACTTATACTGGGCCGCTACACAGTGTGGTCTGATGCCTGTCTGTGGTATGGGACATGTGTGTGTATGGCCGTACAAACATGTAAGCCAATACGGTAACATACAGTGGAGCAGCATGCAACAGCAGATAGGACGGGACCTAGGACAATGACATCTACCACAGTCTGTAACAGGCCAAAGTACATATTAACAATACACACACTGTCAACATTCTCCATAAATACACAGACCTCAGTACTGTACAAACAACCACAGAATGCCCAGGTTATGTCATCATATTTAACTCCTACTGTACATAACGTGTAGCAGTCTGATATTTCACTGGCTTGTTATCAGATATGATGACACTAATTATGGTGTACAGCACATATGCACCTCTTAATGCACAACATATGTACAAAGGTTGACAGAGTTGTAACTGGAAGCACATACACAGGGCCAATATTGACATGTTACTGTGATAACCTCATACATTTACTGTTGTAACAGGGTTTGTTGCAACATATGTCCTATGAGAGATATGAAGTCAGTAACTGTCACGGCTTTCACCATCTAAAGACTGCAATCCTCACACTACCTTCTGCAGTTAACAGATAGATGCTCAGTGGGTAACACATGAAACAAAGGCACAACACACTGCCCAGTCTGCAGATGATCCTACAGATGGGGATTCCTCATAAACATAGAACTGACATGGCAGGTATTAAAACATGTAGGGCAGCCATATACACACACACTGTGAAACCAGCATTACTCCAAATGCAGTATAGCAACACTTACAGTCTGTAGTCAGGTCAGGAGCATCCCTCTCCTGTGTGTTGCCCTGTTTCTACAGTGTATGTTGTTAGAGGTAAATCCCCAATCCATCTGAGATGCTGTTTGCCAAACAACAGATCTAGTTCCTGCTCACTGTGAATGAAAAGGGCCAACACCAACATGATGTTCCTAGATATTGGAGTGTGTTTCCATGCAATCGGCTATGGGAATGTTACTACAGCTGTTCCACATGCAATCAACTAGAGGAGAGCTGCAATTCATGCACAGGCCAGCAGCTGATCATGAGTGTCACTTAATATACACATGCTGCTGCCTAAGCACAGCAGGTGTAGGTCTCCACATCCACCAGAAAGGGCATGAGAGAGTCAGACAGAGGCAAAGGCAAGTCAGGGAGGGGTGACAGAGTAAAACCTAGGCATGTTTGTGTCACACACCTACCAGCACAGGATATCAAACCCCTGATGACTATGTAGTGCTATCACAGGTCTATGCAGTTATTGGATGCACCACATAGGTTAGCTTTTGTACAGCCCTCAGAATATATATGTGATGGTGAGTGACATCTGCAACAGGGATATGGTAGCTATACAGTAAGTGACATACACGTGTCTGTCTGCATGAACAGGTGCCAGTGTCAACACAGCCACACTCTCACAGGGATGCACACACACTTACACACTTGGTAGGGCCAGGATTACAACTCATCACTAGTGAGAGTGCCACAACACATTACTGTGCAGGTATCACATGCACCACATGGGTCATACATAAGTTATATGGGCAAAGGGTATGGGGAGGTGTCTGACATCAGACATCATGCTTCAGTATGCCAATGGGGGTTGTAGTGAGTGTGGATGTGATCATACGCATCATACAAAACACACACAAATGCACAGAGTGCCAGTGCTGACATGCATGGGTGCATTTCTGCACGGGTGTGTGGTGGTCGACTGTGCCAGATGGCTATACAAGGCTAGGTGATGGGTATACCTTGGCATCAGGCCACATGACAATGGTCTGCATTGTGGCTCAGGACTGTAGTTTCTGCATTTGCCCACACAGGTGGGTATTGTATCCCCCATCCAGTCACCTGGGTGACTATTGTGTGTGGCCAATACTGTGCATTGCTTGCTATGTATGTGTTCCTTAGTCCATGACATGGATGGTGTCTAGGATGTGCACACCTCCCACATGCATGTACAGTGACATGTGGAACTGTACCTGGGGTGTCTGTCCCATGTTGTGTACACAGATTATCATCAGATGTGCCAGTCATTGCCACCTGTGGCAGGAACTGGTAATGGACATCAGGTTTATCTTGCACCTACATTGATAGCATGCAAAAAGTATTCTCTGGTGTCAGTAGCATCTGTCCATACAGGGCATGTTTTCAGGCATGGTGTGTCCTTTCTGGGTCACATGATTGCACCGCAGGTGTTGCAGGTGCCCATTGGGGAACATGGGGAAGGTGCACTTTCTGCATGAACATGCCTATTGGACAGATGGAAAGGGTGCCATGCCCTCTGCAGCCCACTGCAATCACTCCATAGTTACTATCAGTGGCCAATATGCAGTGTACTACCCACATATTGGCTGTTGCCTAGGCATGTGTGTGTGTGTATGAGACAAGGATTGAAAGTGTACTCTGGGTAATACTGGGGTTACTAACTGATTGCCTGGCTTTGATGTCACATGTATGGGTATGGATTTGCACCCCAGACTCTCGGCTATTTCACATCTGTTATCCCTGTATGGTGGATATTGTGATATATACTAGGGCCACCATATAAGAAATTTGTAAAACCCGCTCCCCATTGGGCCTAGGTGTCACACACTCATACCCACCTCCACACAAGATATGAGTTATACACAGGCACAAACCTGACATGTCTGAAAGTAAAACCCCTACCTAACTAGTTTATTACACTACAGCACTATGCAGTTATAGTACGTGCCATGGAGATTACTAGAGTACTTCTTCCCCAAAGGTGTATTTCACAATGAATGACATCAGCAGCATTGCCAAAGTAGGGCATTTGAAATGTACTGAGTGCAACTAGCCTAAAATGCATTGCTCCCTACACAGACATTGAAACACACACAAAACATCCACAACCATGTGTGGGTATAGAACCCCTAGCAGAGGTCTCCATCACACTAGAGCATAGAGCTGTTATAGGACACACCACAGGAATTACTGGAGAACCCCTTCCCCAAATGTGTATTTCACAATGAATGACATCAGCAGGATTGCCAAAGTAGGGCATTTGAAATGTACTGATTGTGACTAGCCTATAATGCATTGCTCCCTACACAGACATTGAAACACACACACAAAACACTCACAACCAACATATGCTGGTATAGAACCCCTAGCAGAAGTCTATACCATACTACAGCATAGAGCTGTTATAGGACACACCACAAGAATTACTGGAGAACCCCTTCCCCAAATGTGTATTTCACAATGAATGACATCAGCAGGATTGCCAAAGTAGGGCATATGAAATGTACTGAGTGTGACTAGCCTAAAATTCATTGCTCCCTACACAGACATTGAAACACACACAAAACATCCACAACCGATATGTGTGAGTATAGAACCTATAAGAGAGGTCTATATCACACTACAGCATGGAGCTGTTATAGGATGCACCATGAAGATTACTGGAGTACTCTTTCCCCAAATGTGTATTTCACAATGAATGACATCAGCAGGATTGCCATAACAGGGCATTAGAAATGTACTAATTGCTCCATACACAGACATTGAAATGCACACAAAACATCCAAAACTGCCATGGGTGGGAATAGAACCCTACCCAGGTTCTAAATCACACTATAGCAGTACCCAATTATAGCACACGCTACAGAGATTATTGGGTTGCAGCCTTCCCAGAGGTGTATTTCTGGGTGGATGACATCAGCAGCCTTGCCAAAGTTGAACATTTGAATTGTAAGGAGCGTGACTACCCTAAAAAGCATTGCTCCCTACACAGAGTCAGACACACACACAAACACTTGCCAAGTCTGGGATTGGAACACCTAATTGATCACACTACAGCAGTACACACTTACAGGACACGCTATGGAGATTACTGGGCACATGCTTCCCAGAGGTGTATTTCTAGGTGGATGATATCAGCAGCCTTGCCAAAGTTGAGCATTTGAATTGTAGGGAGTGTGACTATCCTAATAAACATTGCTTTTGACACAGACAGAGTCAGACACACACACACACACACACACACACACACACACACACACACACACACACACACACACACACACACACACACACTTGCCATCTCTAGGATTAGAAGACCTATCGAACTACTTTATCATATTACAGCAATATGCAGTTACAGGACATGCTACATAGATTACTAAGCTACAGCCTTCCCAGAGGTGTATTTCTGGGTGGATGACATCAGCAGCCTTGCCAAAGTTTAACATTTGAATTGTAAGGAGTGTGACTACCCTAAAAAGCATTGCTCCCTACACAGAGTCAGACACACACACGCACACTGCCATGTCTGGGATTGTAACACCTACCTATCTACTTTATCACACTACAGCAATATGCAGTTACAGGATGCACTACAGAAATTACTGGGCTACAACCTTCCCAGAGGTGTATTTCTGGGTGGATGACATCAGCAGTCTTGCCAAAGTTGAACATTTTAATTGTAGGGAGTGTGACTACCCTAAACAGCATTGCTCTCTACACAGAGACAGGCACAAAGACACACCAAGTATGGGATTAGAACTCCTACCTAACTTCTTTATCACACTACAGCAGTACAAAGTTATGGGACACGCCACAGAGATTACTGGGCTACAATTCTCCCAAAGGTGTATTTCACAGTGGATGGCCTCAGCAGGTTTGTCATAGTAGGCCTATGGGGTGGGCAGTGTGTATGTGCATGGGCCATAACCCATTCATCTATGGGTTGACACACCACATGCGGGTAAACAAGGGTCATATTTCACAGGTATGTGTATACAGCTTCTAGATGACTATTCCTTGTACAGTCATGTTGCACAGCTGGCACGTGCACCACATAGTCTGTAATGCTGACAGATACTGGTGGCTAGTATCTGCAGTGTGTGACATCTGAACCTCATGTGGTTGGGGCCCTGTGGCTGTGTGCTGGGTGGGACAGGCCTGGATGGCTCCTTGTCACAGTCACCCTCTTCCACACATCTATGTATGTCTACCTTTGGCTTATTATATTGCATTGTCCTTCCATATATGTCTGTATTCCTATCCACTGTGTGTGCAAGGCATGAGTGGTGCATACTGAGTGTCTGTACTAACATCTATGACTGCCAGATATGTCTGGCCCATTGGTGTTTGCAGACATGGCCTTCATATGTTTAAGTGTGTGAGCATGCCTAGTATGACCTTTCAGTATATAGTTGACTGACATTGCCTTCATTTCTCTAAGTGTGTGAGTATGCCCAGTACACCCATCTGTACGTAATGTGTGGATCGAGTCCAGGTGGTTTGTACTGCAGTGCTGACCTTTGTGTTGTACACCAACAGGTAGCCTGCTGTTTCTGCAGGGTACCCATCAAGCATTTGGCATTGACTGTTCCTACATTTCTGCATAGGCTGGGGGGATCACCTGACTATTTCTAAATTTCTACACAGGATTGAGGGGGCACACCTGACTGTTACTACATTTCTATATAGGATGGGGGGCACACCTGACTATTTCTACATTTCTACACAGGATTGGGGAGGCACACCTGACTGTTATTAATTTATTTTATTTATTTTACATTTGTTGACCGGGATAGTCTGACTGGATGCATATCCATTTTCAGCGGAGGTCCGAGAAGAAAAGCTCCAAGGGTAAGCAGATGCAGCATTACATAATACCAGCATTACATATTACAAACAGACTATTTACAGAGATTACATAACTAAGCAAGTTAAGCAAATTCCACAGGTTAGACTTAACCCCGAGCTTAAGTCAGGATTAAATTAAATTACACAGTAAGCTGGTTAACAGATTTTTACGCATTCTAGAGAGAGTTAGCAAGGCTTGATACATTGACATAGCCAGTTAAGTGACAAATGTTGTTTGAGTCTAGTTTTAAATTGACCTAAGGTGGAAAGTAAGGTAATATCAGCTGGAAGAGAGTTCCAGGATTTACTTACAGAGTTTGCAAAGAGAGAGTCACCGGCTGTGTTATTAATTTTGCTAGTCTGAATTAGTAGTTTGTTAGAGGTTTGAAGTGGTCTAGGATTGTTATACGGGGTGATAATATTTTTAAGTGCAGGAGTATTGTCCGGATTATAGAGGATTTTATAGGCCATAATCAGTTGGTTATACTGGATTAGGCTGGGTAGTTCAAGCCACCCAAGCTGATTTAGATTGATGCAATGATGTGTCCTAAAAGGTAGCCCATTGGCAAACCTGGCAATGTGGTTGTAGCAAATTGAGAGTTTGTTAAGGACAGTCTTGTTTAAATTCGAGAGTAGAGGGGATGCATACAGAAGGGTTGAAAGAAGGTGAGAGCGAGCTATGGCAATTTTAGCTGGAGGGGTTAGGAAGGCTTTTATTCTGTAAAGTGTCCCTAGTTTTTTATTGATACTTTTGATAGTTTGGTTAACATGTAGGTCGAATTTTAGATTATTATCTATGATGATACCTAATAGTTTTGTAGAGGGGTCAGGGAAGATTATTGTGCCATCATTTGAATTTATGGTAAAGGTGAAAGCGGTATACCTATGTGTTGGTGAAAATAACAGCATTTTAGTTTTTTGAGATTTAGGATCAGACAACATTCAGAAAGCCAGTTTTCTATTGTATTAAATAAGGTCTGGACAGCTGACCATAACTCTATTGGAGATGTGGCCAAGCAAATCAGAGTAGAGTCATCAGCATATTGGATACAGCTGACTTTTGGGATGACAGTATAAAGGTCATTAATGAAGATGGAGAACAGCAAGGGCCCTAGTATAGAGCCTTGTGGTACTCCAAGGGTGTTAGGTAGAAGGTTAGAGAGTTTGTTCTGCCAGAGGACAGCTTGCTGTCGACCATTCAGGTAGGATTGAAACCACTGAAGGGCTCTAGTATCTAGACAGAATGTTTGCAGGGTATAGATTAAAAGTTGGTGATCAACCATATCGAATGCCTTGGAAAGATCCAAGAAGAGGGCTGAGGATATATAATTATTGTTGTGATAATGGTTTATGGTTTTGGTAAAGGCTAGGAGGGCTAAAGTAGTGCTGTGATGAGGATGGAAGCCATGCTGAGTGTCTGCAATAAGGTGATTCTCGATTAGGTGGTGCATGAGTTGTCTATGAATACATTTTTCCATAATCTTTGCAAGTGGAGAGAGTATAGCTATTGGCCTATAATTGGAGAATTCAGTAGAGCTGCCTCCTTTGTGAAGTGGGATTAGATAGGATATTTCCCAGATGGTGGGAATTTTAGCTTCTACTATGGTTCGATTGATTAGTACTGAGACGAGGTAAGCAACAGCATCAGCTGATTTTTGTAGGTACTCGGCAGGGAGTTGATCAGCAGAAACTGTAGTGGGCTTTAATTTTTTGATCAAGGTATGGATAAGTGAAGTAGTGATTGGTTGGAAGCTGAATGCGAGTAGGTTTCTAGGGGTGTTATTTTCAGGACTAGGGTAGCTAGGAGGTAGTTGGCTAGGTAGGGCTTGAAATGTCTCAGTAAGGAATCCATTAAAACTGTCAGAAACATCTTCAGGGGTTTTATCAATAGTAGCAGCAGGAACTGGGGTTGAAGTTTGTCCAGGATGTAGTAGATTATTTAAACCTGCCCAAAACTTCTGAGAGTTATTTTGATTTACTGTCTGCAAATTACAGTAGCATTGTTTTTTTGTCTTGTAAAATGAATGTTTTAGTTTCGTTCCTGGATTGCCTGTGTTTAATGTGATCTTGGGGGCCTTTAGAAAAACACCATAAAGCCCACGCTTTGTTTCTAAGGGTAATTTTGAGTTAGACTCTTTAGAAAGCCATGGCACAGTTTTTGCCTTTCTTCTCTTTGAACGAACAGGTATATGCAAATTAAGGATCTCAAGGAATTTGTTGTTAAAGTATGCTACTGCTTCCTCTAAGGGGAGGTGTTTTAAAATAGACCAATTACATGAGTTTAGTTCTTGTTGTAATTTGGCAAGGTCAAAGTTTTTATTGTTTCTAACCTTTCTGAGTAAGGGTTGTTGGGAATTAATGGCCTTGTGCTTAATTACATATGTGAGAAGGTGATCACTTAGGCTATCAGGGAGGGTACCAGAGGTGTACAGTTGGGTGGTATCTATTTATGAGTACCCAGTCAAGCATGCTTTCTTTTTGGTTGGGTTTACCTATCCTGGTAGGGGTGGATATGATTTGTGTAAATGCATGCAAGTTAATATGGGTGATTGGGGATCCTGAGGAACAGGTGCCCCAGTCTATGTTAAAGTCTCCAAGTAGTAGGGCTTCTTGGGGGTGGTGATATGATAGCCAGTGCAGGATATCTTCAAGTGTAGCTATATTGTTACCTGGGGGAATGTACATACAGATGATATTAATGCATTTATTTTTATTAAGTTGCAATTTGGTGGCAAGAATCTCTGCATTATTAATCTGAGGTGATTGTATTACATATATGGTGACATTCAACTCAGATTTATAGAGTACAGCCACCCCACCTCCCTTCCTCAAAGCACGATCCAGCCTGTGTATGTTGTACCCAGGTGGTAACACTTTATTGTCTGTAGTGTTGGGTTTTAACCAGGTTTCAGATAAACAGAGAATCTCAGGGGAGTGGACATCCAGAAGTGAATGCAATTCATGTACCTTGTTATTAATGCTTCTAATATTGAGATGACAGGCTAAGAGAGAGTTAGTTGGCCTATTAATTGTAGGTTTGTAGCTTAGATTGCAAGTAGAGGGGGTATGTGTATCTGAAGTGGGTGGGCCATGGTTGGGATGAATATCACCACCAAGTATTAGGTTAGGTCTATACTTGGTGATGAACTTCAGAAATTTGTTTATTAGTTTGTGGTAGTGGTTGGATCTAGAGCTAATGTGCCTGGGGTTGAGATGTTGATAGACTGAACAAGATGTTGTGTAGGACCTGGTACTGTAAGTATGGTTGAAGGTGGAAGGATTTACAGTTGGGGTGATAGTATGGCCTTTTGGGACCTGACATCCCGTGAGAAACTGGTTTTCATACAAGGTAAGGAGGTATGGTGTGAACAAGAGGGGTAGTAAAGAGGAGTATATCATTATCTGTGATTCAGCTAGTGAGTTAAGGAACTGTTTTACCTGGTGATGCAACACCGGAAGATAGAGTGGTGAGGTAAAGGTACTGGAAGGGGGATGGGAGAATGCCAGATGAAAGCTAATAGGTGCTATTAAAATATAGGTAGAAGAATGGGGATGGGAGGAATTATCCCAGATGAAAGCAGATAGGATCTAGAAAGTGGGGGAGTGGCTATAGTACTATAAATTTCGAGGTACTGGGGCGGGAGGGAATTGGAGGCAGGGAGGGGAGCGAAGAGAGTCCGTGCATAGTGAGGGCGAATGTAGCTGGGCTATTGCAGTTTATAGGTGCATAGGTAGGTACTAGGCTATCGACCCTAGGGCCCATACAAACCTAGCCAAAAAATGTACCCTTGCTTTCGCCATCCAAAAAAATTATTTTCCTGTGCCCCTGTCGAGCAGAGCCAGAGAAGTGATCCCCGGAGTGAATTTCCCATTTCCCATCCAATCATCAAGATTTTTCTTGAAGAGTGCTAATGAGGGGCTCTGTTTGACATAAATAGGTAGTCTGTTCCAGAGTATGGGAAGTCTCTGGGACAGAAATCTATCCCTCCAGCATGTTCTGTTTATTGTGGTGACAAGGTTAAGGTCCCTAGAGCGTGTAGCTCGGAGGGATTGGGATTTCTTTAAGTGGAGCATGTCCAACAGCTCTGGGTTTGACATAGCTTTGTATGTTAGGCAGAGATCGCCCCTGAGTAGGTGATATGCGGTGGAGTAAAGCTGTAGTTTTTTGAGACGGTCTGCATAGGGCATCTGTTTGAGGCCAGTAATCCTCTTTGTGAGGTATTTCTGTGGTCTTTCCAGTTGTTGTAGATGTCCTGTGAGGTACATACCAAAGGTTGTACTCTATAATGGGTCTAATGAGTGATGAGTAGAGGGGAATAATGACCTCTTTTTTTCTGGATGAGAATCCTTTTGTGATAAGATGAGCCACGTAGAAGGATTTCCTGACCACTGTGGCAATGTGATTATCAAAGGAGAGACTACTGTCCACCTGTGTCCCAAGGTCTCTTATCACATTTTCAGCATTAAGTAGACTACCAGCTATGTGGTAGTTCATGGGTACAGAGTTTTTACCAAAGGGGATGACAATACATTTTTTGGCATTGAGCTTCAGGCCATGGCTTTGACACCAGGTATCTGTCTCAGTGAGGCCCTTTTGTAGTTTGTCCACATCAATAGGAGTTTTGATTATGGCTCCTAGTTTGCAGTCATCTGCAAACTTTGTTAGCCAAAGACCTTCTGTGTTGGCCTGCACTTCAGAGAAGTAGATACCAAACAGGAGAGGACCCAGGACTGAACCCTGTGCTACTCCACTTGTCACTGGTATGATGTCGGATTTGGAATCCGCTACTTTCACGGTGTGGGTTCTGTCCATGAGCCAGTTGGCAACCCATCTTGTGACATAGGGATTTATACCTAGTTTAGTGAGCTTATCTATAATTCCATAGTGGGGGATGGTGTTGAAAGCCTTGGCGAGATCTAGATAAGCTGTGTGAACCATTTTAACCTCATCTATGGCTTTGGTGACTGCTTCAAAGAAGTCAATCAGGTTTAGGAGACATGATCTGCCTTTTACAAATCCAAACTGAGTAGGGTCCAGAGTTTGGAGATTACCAATGTCTTTGTTTATGAGTTCCACAATGATACGTTTGATGGCCTTGCAGACCAGGCTCGTCAGGCTAATGGGCGGTAGTTCCTGGTCCATCGTGGCTCCCCCTTTGTGGAGTGGGATAACTGTCATGGTGCACCATTTACAAGGTTTCCTAAGGTATCCTAAAGCTATAAGGTAAGTATTATAGTTCTTAACGTAAGAGTCAGTTTACTTAAGTTACAAGGGAAGGAGGCAAACACTCAAGTAGAAAAAGAGCCCTATGGCTGACCAAAATGGTGAACTGCTTAATTACACAACACTGTAAGTTAAAGCTTAACAAATACTCTTTGTGTGCAACCTACTCTGCTTAAATGCTGAGAGAAACTGATTTTGTTATGGTGACCAATTGCAGTCCTGTAGACTCCGTTTGTAGGGAACTGTAGAGTTTTGTCTGCTTAAATGCTGAGAGAAACTGATTTTGTTATGGTGACTAACTGCAGTCCTGTAGACTTCTTTTTGTAGGGAACTGTAGAGTTCAATCTGCTTAAATGCTGAGAGAAACTGATTCTGTTATGGTGACCAATTGCAGTCCTGTAGACTCCATTTTGTAGGGAACTGTAGAGTTCAATCTGCTTAAATGCTGGGAGAAACTGATTTTGTTGTGGTGACCAACTGCAGTCCTGTAGATGCCGTTTGTAGGAACTGTAGAGTTCAATCTGCTTAAATGCTGTGAGAAACTGAATTTGTTATGGTGACCATTTGCAGTCCTGTAGATTCTGCTCTGTAGGGCACTGTAGAGTTCAAACTGAGTCACACCAGGTCAGCCATGGGGGGAAGAAAAAGGGAAAA
>NC_056740.1:443321722-443379222 GCF_019279795.1 Protopterus annectens
TTTTCATTTATTTTAACCAGGTTTCAGATAAACAGAGAATCTCAGGGGTGGACATCCAGAAGTGAATGCAATTCATGTACCTTGTTATTAATGCTTCTAATATTGAGATGACAGGCTAAGAGAGAGTTAGTTGGCCTATTAATTGTAGGTTTGTAGCTTAGATTGCAAGTAGAGGGGTATGTGTATCTGAAGTGGGTGGGCCATGGTTGGGATGAATATCACCACCAAGTATTAGAGTTAGGTCTATACTTGGTGATGAACTTCAGAAATTTGTTTATTAGTTTGTGGTAGTGGTTGGATCTAGAGCTAATGTGCCTGGGGTTGAGATGTTGATAGACTGAACAAGATGTTGTGTAGGACCTGGTACTGTAAGTATGGTTGAAGGTGGAAGGATTTACAGTTGGGGTGATAGTATGGCCTTTTGGGACCTGACATCCCGTGAGAAACTGGTTTTCATACAAGGTAAGGAGGTATGGTGTGAACAAGAGGGGTAGTAAAGGAGTATATCATTATCTGTGATTCAGCTAGTGAGTTAAGGAACTGTTTTACCTGGTGATGCAACACCGGAAGATAGAGTGGTGAGGTAAAGGTACTGGAAGGGGGATGGGAGAATGCCAGATGAAAGCTAATAGGTGCTATTAAAATATAGGTAGAAGAATGGGGATGGGAGGAATTATCCCAGATGAAAGCAGATAGGATCTAGAAAGTGGGGGAGTGGCTATAGTACTATAAATTTCGAGGTACTGGGGCGGGAGGAATTGGAGGCAGGGAGGAGGCCGAGAGTCCGTGCATAGTGAGGGCGAATGTAGCTGGGCTATTGCAGTTTATAGGTGCATAGGTAGGTACTAGGCTATCGACCCTAGGGCCCATACAAACCTAGCCAAAAAATGTACCCTTGCTTTCGCCATCCAAAAAAATTATTTTCCTGTGCCCCTGTCGAGCAGAGCCAGAGAAGTGATCCCCGGAGTGAATTTCCCATTTCCCATCCAATCATCAAGATTTTTCTTGAAGAGTGCTAATGAGGGGCTCTGTTTGACATAAATAGGTAGTCTGTTCCAGAGTATGGGAAGTCTCTGGGACAGAAATCTATCCCTCCAGCATGTTCTGTTTATTGTGGTGACAAGGTTAAGGTCCCTAGAGCGTGTAGCTCGGAGGGATTGGGATTTCTTTAAGTGGAGCATGTCCAACAGCTCTGGGTTTGACATAGCTTTGTATGTTAGGCAGAGATCGCCCTGAGTAGGTGATATGTGGAGTAAAGCTGTAGTTTTTGAGGCGGTCTGCGTAGGGCATCTGTTTGAGGCCAGTAATCCTCTGTTGTGAGGTATTTCTGTGGTCTTTCCAGTTGTTGTAGATGTCCTGTGAGGTACATACCAAAAGGCGTTGTACTCTATAATGGGTCTGATGAGTGATGAGTAGAGGGGGAATAATGACCTCTTTTTTTTCTGGATGAGAATCCTTTTGTGATAAGATGAGCCATGAAGGATTTCCTGACCACTGTGGCAATGTGATTATCAAAGGAGAGACTACTGTCCACCTGTGTCCCAAGGTCTCTTATCACATTTTCAGCATTAAGTAGACTACCAGCTATGTGGTAGTTCATGGGTACAGAGTTTTACTAAAGGGGATGACAATACATTTTTTGGCATTGAGCTTCAGGCCATGGCTTTGACACCAGGTATCTGTCTCAGTGAGGCCCTTTTGTAGTTTGTCCACATCAATAGGAGTTTTGATTATGGCTCCTAGTTTGCAGTCATCTGCAAACTTTGTTAATAAAGACCTTCTGTGTTGGCCTGCACTTCAGAGAAGTAGATACCAAACAGGAGAGGACCCAGGACTGAACCCTGTGCTACTCCACTTGTCACTGGTATGATGTCGGATTTGGAATCCGCTACTTTCACGGTGTGGGTTCTGTCCATGAGCCAGTTGGCAACCCATCTTGTGACATAGGGATTTATACCTAGTTTAGTGAGCTTATCTATAATTCCATAGTGGGGGATGGTGTTGAAAGCCTTGGCGAGATCTAGATAAGCTGTGTGAACCATTTTAACCTCATCTATGGCTTTGGTGACTGCTTCAAAGAAGTCAATCAGGTTTAGGAGACATGATCTGCCTTTTACAAATCCAAACTGAGTAGGGTCCAGAGTTTGGAGATTACCAATGTCTTTGTTTATGAGTTCCACAATGATACGTTTGATGGCCTTGCAGACCAGGCTCGTCAGGCTAATGGGGCGGTAGTTCCCGGGGTCCATCGTGGCTCCCCCTTTGTGGAGTGGGATAACTGTCATGGTGCACCATTTACAAGGTTTCCTAAGGTATCCTAAAGCTATAAGGTAAGTATTATAGTTCTTAACGTAAGAGTCAGTTTACTTAAGTTACAAGGGAAGGAGGCAAACACTCAAGTAGAAAAAGAGCCCTATGGCTGACCAAAATGGTGAACTGCTTAATTACACAACACTGTAAGTTAAAGCTTAACAAATACTCTTTGTGTGCAACCTACTCTGCTTAAATGCTGAGAGAAACTGATTTTGTTATGGTGACCAATTGCAGTCCTGTAGACTCCGTTTTGTAGGGAACTGTAGAGTTTTGTCTGCTTAAATGCTGAGAGAAACTGATTTTGTTATGGTGACTAACTGCAGTCCTGTAGACTTCTTTTTGTAGGGAACTGTAGAGTTCAATCTGCTTAAATGCTGAGAGAAACTGATTCTGTTATGGTGACCAATTGCAGTCCTGTAGACTCCATTTTGTAGGGAACTGTAGAGTTCAATCTGCTTAAATGCTGGGAGAAACTGATTTTGTTATGGTGACCAACTGCAGTCCTGTAGATGCCGTTTTGTAGGGAACTGTAGAGTTCAATCTGCTTAAATGCTGTGAGAAACTGATTTTGTTATGGTGACCAATTGCAGTCCTGTAGACTCTGTTTTGTAGGGAACTGTAGAGTTCAAACTGAGTCACACCAGGTCAGCCATGGGGGGAAGAAAAAGGGAAATCCTAAGCACCTAGATTTTACATTACTACATAGGACGGGGGGGGGGGTGCACCTATTTCTACATTTCTACATAGGATTGGGTGGCACACCTGACTGTTATTACATTACTATGTAGGATAGAGAGGAGGCACACCTGTCTATTTCTATATTTCTACACAAGATTGGGGGGCACACCTGACTGTTATTAAATTACTAAGTAGGATGGGGAAAGGCACACCTGTCTATTTCTACATTTCTACACCAGATTGGGGGGGCACACCTGACTGTTATTACATTACTACATAGGATGGGGAGGCACACCCGACACTTGTATGTAATTGCTATGACTGTACTGGTATGTCAGGTACTCCATTTCATTCTGTATTCTTACCTATCATGCTGACTAGAGGCATACCAGTGTACTACAGATCATAGCTTTGGTTGCCCTACATATTAGTGTCTGACTTCCTACACTTCAGAACTAACATCCCACTGCCTGACCTGCTGTAGTCTGTCTGTGTAGGCCTGGAGGGAGGTTAACCATAGCCATCATTCAGGGGCCATAGCACAGGCTCTGTTTGGGTTTGTCTACATCTGTCCTGCTGGCTGAGACTGTTGTTGGGTATGTGAACTGCCTTGACTCTGCATGTGTGAGTCATATGGATACAGATGTTGCTCAGCACATTTCCTGCAGTGAGTTTTGTCACCCTGTGTAGTACTGGCTACTATGGTGACTCCAGTATGTGTTGCAGATATCATGGTGCCACTATTGGTGTCTACTGTCTGCTGTCATAACATTCAGCCACTCAATTCCCTTGCATGCTCACATTCATACCACAGATACAGGTTACGACACATTCTATTCCATTTGGCAATTGGTAGGTTGATTGACTTACCTTGAGGGTGTACCAGACTTGCGGATGGTGCTGGAGGGCTGCCAGTGTTGAATGCACATAGTACACTCCCTATACATGGTTGAGCACATGTAGTGTCAAGTTTGGCATCCCTGTTACTGTATGTGCGAGTCAGAGAGAGGTGTCATTCCCTGGGTCCCTACTGTGTCACTGTACGTGCTATACGTTGTCTCTTTGTCGCAGCCTCGGCATACTGAGCACACCTCCATCTGCACTGGGGCAGGCTCAGGTTGTTCCTCATCCAAGTCACTCTGTGCCTGTACAGGCCTTGGCCTTGGATGTATGCCCAGTATGCCCTGGCCTTGGCAAAGAGGCAAGGTAAGTCACTCTTCTTACCAATTGCTGAATGGAGTAGTATGTGTTGTTACTTCTATCTATGGTATGGATGTGAGCATGCAAGGGAATTGGGTGGCTGAATGGCATGCCAGCAGATAGTAGACACTATAGTGACATCATGCGATCTGTAACAAATACTGGTGTGAGCATAGTAGCCAGTACTACACATGGTGACAAAACCCACTGCAGGAAATGTGCTGGGCCACATATGTGTCCATATGACACACACATGCCAGTCAGGGAGGTTCACATACCCAGCAACAGTCTCAGCCAGCAGGACAGGTGTAGACAAACACAAACAAAGGCTGTGCTAAGGCCTTTGAATGATGCCTATGGGTACCCCCCCCAGGTATGCACAGACAGACTACATCAGGTCAGGCAGTGGGATGTTAGTTCTGAAGGGTAGGAAGTCAGAAACTGATATGTTGGTCAATCAAACCTAAGACCTGTAGTACACTGATATGCCTCTAGTCAGCATGATAGGTTAGAATATAGAAGGAAATGGAGTACCTGACATTCCAGTACAGTCATAGAAAATGTGTACAAGTGTCAGGTGTGAGCCCCCAATCCTATGTAGAAATGTAGAAATAGTCAGGTGTGTCCCCCCTACCCTGTGTAGAAATGTGGAAACAGTCAGGTGTGCCTCCTCCCCAGTCCTGTGTAGAAATGTAGAAACAGTCAGGTGTGCCCCCCAATCCTATGTAGAAATGTAGAAACAGTCAGGTGTGCCCCCAATCCTGTGTAGAAATCTAGAAACAGTCAGTTGCAGTTGTACCCCCTCCCCAATCCTGTGTAGAAATGTAGAAACAGTCAGATGTGCCCCCCAATCCTGTGTAGAAATGTAGAAACAGTCATGTGTGCCCCCTCCCCCAATCCTGTGTAGAAATGTAGAAACAATCAGGTGTGCCCCCCCAATCCTATGTAGAAACAGTCAGGTGTGCCCCTCAATCCTGTGTAGAAATGTAGAAACAGTCAGGTGTGCCCCCCAGTCCTATGTAGAAATGTAGAAACAGTCAGGTGAGCCCCATCTTGTATAGAAATGTAGAAACAGTCAGTTGTGCCCCCTCCCCCAAGCCTGTGTAGAAATGTAGAAACAGTCAGGTGTGCCACCCCCAATGCTGTGTAGAAATGTAGGAACAGTCAGGTGTCCCCCTACCCCAATCCTGTGTAGAAATATAGAAACAGTCAGGTGTGCCCCCCCCAATCCTGTGTAAGAAATGTAGAAACAGTCAGTTGTTCCCCACCCCCAATCCTATGTAGAAATGTAGTAACAGTCTAGTGTGTCCCCCTAATCTGATGTAGACACATTTTAACAGTCAGGTGGGCCCCTCAATCCTAAGTAAAAATGTAGTAACAGTCAGGTGTGCCCCCCCTCTAATCTGATGTAGACATGTAGTAATATGTATGTGTAGGTATAATACCAGTAGAGCACAGATGACCTGAGGTGGCCAAGGTAGCAGGATAGATTGTAGCATTTGTTCACTATGCATGTATGCGTGTGTTAGGTTGGTGTGTGTTTCATAATATGTGAGAGTGGTCAGTATGTATGCATGTGTAGGTTTGACCTGGTGGCCATTGCCCACTACTGCCAATGACAGGGCTAAGTCCTCACAACTGCAGTGCCAAAGACAATGTTCCCCAGTATAACACATGCTAGCAGTAAGCCATTGTAAATGTATGGTGGTAATATGTGTCACCATCTGAAAGATGGACATGGCATGACTGTTGAGGCAGATATACAAGCAGTACACAGGGAAATGTACCCCAGACATACAGTATATAATGTGTAACCATGAAATGGACACACCCTTGGAATTGTAAATACAGGTATGCACCACATTATCTGGGCTTGTAGTAGGGAATACCAATGTCGCCTGGCCGAACACTTGCAGATCACAAAGGTGATAGGACTGATGTATTGGAAAACCGCTAATGTCCCTGCACAAACCAGTATAACTGGAATGCCCCATGCATATCTGTGAGTCAGATGCAAGTAGTGTCCATAGCACACATGCACCCAGCTCACCCAAACACCACCCATGGGTACCTCTCCGGTCTTATCCTTACTGTTGGGAATGGGTATAATATGACCCCCACCTGTGTTTGGAAATTGTGAAAGAATGCAGTATACAGTGCAGGTGTCCCATACAGGTGTGTCCCCAGCTGTAAGCAGCACACTGCCAGCATCCTCACCACCTGATCAATACTGATAGAAAGCATTGTCATGAACACCTAGCACACCTACCCTGACACCCCAGGGGAATATACTGTATGGCAGTCTGGGACTGTAGGACTGACAGAATGCAACGGCCTGCTACAGCTGGCCTGCATTACCACCAAATAGCCTACAGGCCTCTGCCAAAGGCCTGCATCTCACCCATACTGCCAATGTATGTTATGTCATGGACACCCAAATAACAACATAACACACTCCACATAAGCCATATGCAAGGTCATGTGGACAAACCACAGTAACATGTCCACCATGTCCCACTGCATGAACTGCGGACCAACAACAAAACACACCTGTGATGAGGTGATAACTATAGGGAAAGTATCACAGAATGTATGCATAATGCATGGAAGAGGATATAATAATAGGGGGGTGGGAGCACTGGCAGCATGGAATGTGCACATACTATCCCTGGCTGTAAACACAGAAATGGGTGGCTACAAACTTGCCTGTACACCACAATAGGGGTAATGTCCTGACTTATGACCCCTGCCTCTGGGTAACCTGTGTGAATCTGTACAGCTGTGAGGTATTGCCACAGCAAGATAAGGCCATACTGTCGCATTGATGGATGTACAGGTATGGGATCCACTCCCATCACTGTACCAAGGTGCTGAACTGTATACACAGATCCAGCAGCAAGTGTGTGCAGCTCCCCCTCCAGAATGGCATAACTTTCCATGAATATGTAGGCATTTGACCACAATACTGGACACAGCTGCATTCACCCTGTGTTCCCCAGGACATCACTGCGAGCAAAAATGTCCATCTGACAGTACTTGAGGACATAAAACATCACAGTGTATAACAGTACACAAGCCTGAATAGCTCTGCTAACACCAGTACCATGTAGCAGAACCAGCACAGACACAGTCACCTACAGTACACACTATCCCTTGCACAGTTTGACTCCATATTGCCAACTAATCTACATATATCCTGCAGAAACAATTTGCTACCTGTAGGTGTAGAACACAAAGGTCTGAGCTGGAATGCAAACTACCTGGAATGGATCCACACATTCAGTACAGAAGGGCATCCTGGGCATGCTCACACACTTAGAGAAATGAAGGCAATGTCAGACAACAACATACTGAAAGGTCATACCAGGCACGCTCACTATGTTCACACATTTAAATGAAGCCCATGTCTGCCAACAACAGTGGACCATACATATCTGACAATTGCAGATGTTAGTGCATACCCTCCTCAGTATGCACCAGTTATGCTTTGCACACACATTGGATACACATGTATATCCAAGGACAACACATTTTAATATGCCAAAAGTACACATACATAGATGTGTGGAAGAGAGTGACAGTGACAAAAAGCATTCCATCATGAGGCTTGTCCCACCCAGCACACAGCCAAATGGCTACAACCACATAATATGTAAATGTCACTCACTGTAGAAATTAGCCACTGGTATCCCTCAGCATTACAGACTCTGTGGTGCAAGTGCTAGCTGTGCAACATGACTGTACAAGGCAGTAGTCATCTAGCAGTTGTATACATATACCTGCAGAATATAAATCTGCGTGTGCCTGAGTGTGGTGTGTCTACCTCTAGATGAATGGGTTATGGCCCATGCACACACACTGTTCTCCCCATCGCCCTACTATGACAAGCCTGCTGATGTCATTCACTTTGAAATACACCTTTGGGAAAGGAGTGACCCAGTAATATATGTGGCATGTCCTCTAACTGCGTAATGCTGTAGTGTGGTAAACTAGTTATATAGTAATTTTAATCCCAGACATGGCAACTGTGTGTGTCCCGGTCTGTGTAGGGAGCAATGCATTTTAGGCTAGTCACACTCTTTGCAATTCAAATGCCCTACTTTGGCAAGGCTGCTGATGTCATTAACTTTGAAATACACCTTTGGGAAAACAGTAGCCTAATAATGTCCATGGTGTATCCTATAACTGCATAATGCTATAGTGTGATAAACAAGTTAAATAGGAGTTCTAATCCCAGATATGGCAACTGTGTGTTGGAGTGCTTGTGTGTGTGTGTCTCTGTCTTTTTTAGGCTAGTCACACTCATTATAATTCAAATGCCTTACTTTGGCAAGGCTGCTGATGTCATTCACTTTGAAATACATCTTTGCGAAAGGCATAGCCTAGTTATGTATATGGTGTGCTCTATAACTGCATAATGCTGTAATGTGATAAATTAGTTAGGTAGGAGTTCTAATCCCAGACGTGGCAAGTGTGTGTGTGTGTGTGTGTGTGTGTGTGTGTGTGTCTGCATGGAGCAATGCCTTTTTAGGCTAGTCACACTCATTACAATTCACATGCCCTACTTTGGCAAGGCTGCTGATGTCATTCACTTTGAAATACACCTTTGGGGGAAAGAATTAGCCCAGTAATCACTGTGGTGCATCCTATGGCAGCGTAATTCTGTAGTGTGATACAGTAGTTTGGTAGGGGTTTTATTCCCAGGCATGGCAAGTGTGGATGTTTGTGTGTGTGTTTCTTTGCCTGTGTAGGCTGCAATGCTTTTGAGGCCATTCACAGTCACTGCAACCTCCATTGACCTATTTTGGCAATACTGCTGATGTCATTCCCAATGAAATACACCTTTGGGGAAAGAATAGCCCAGTAATCTCTGTGGTGTGTCCTGTAATATCATAATGATGTTGTGTCATGTAATACTTTGGTAGGGGTTCTATTCCCACACATGGAAATTATGGATGTGTGTGTGTTTCTTTGCCTGTGTAGAGAACAATGCTTTTTAGGCTAGTCACACTCACTACAATTCAAATGCCCTTCTTTGGCAAGCCTGCTGATGTCATTCCCACTGAAATATAACTTTGGGGAAAAAGTGCTTTGGTGATCTCCGTGGCACAGCTTATAACTGCGTAATGCTGTAGTGTAATAAACTAGGTATGTGTTCTAATCCCAGACATGGTGTGTGTGTCTGTGTTTGTCATTCATATCCTCTGTGGAGGTGAGTGTGTAACAACTGGACTCATTGTGTGTTGGGTTTTGCATATTTCTTATATGGTGGCCCTATTATATGTCACAATGTCCACCTTGCAAGGATAACAGATGTGAAATAGTTGAGAGGCTAGAGTGCCAATCCATACCCCTACATGTGACATCAAGGCCTGGCAAACAAAGTTAGCAACCCTTGTAATACCCAGAGAATACTCTCAACCCATGTCTCATACACAAACACACTTGCCTAGGCAACAACCGCTATGTTGGTAGTACCCTGCATATTGCTCACAGATAGTAACCATGGTGTGATTGCAGTGGACTACAGAGGGCATGGCACCCTGTCCATCAGTAGAATAGCCATGTATATGCAGACAGTGCACCTTCACTATGTTCCCCACTGGGTGCCTGCAACAGCTGTGGTGCCATCAAATGTAACTCACAAAGGACATACCATGCCTTAAACACATGCCCTGTGTGGACAGATGCCACTGACACCAGGGAATACCTGTATCATGCTATCAATGTAGGTTCAGGGTCAACCTGCTGTCCATTACCAGTTCCCACCACATGAGGCCAGGACGGCCACATCTGATGATAATCTGTGTACACAACATGGGCTAGACACCCCGAGTACAGTTCCACATGTCACTGTACATGCATGTGGGATGTGTGCACATCCCAAACAGCATCCATGTCATGTACTAAAGAACACATACATGGCAAGCATTGCACAGCAATGGTCACACACAATAGTTACCCAGGTGACTGGATGGTGAATATAATACCCACCTGTGTGGGCCAATCCAGACAATACACCCCTGAGCCACACTGCAGACCATTGCCTACCAAGGTATACCCTTCACCTAGCCTTGTATAGCTTTCTGGCACAGTCAACCACTACACACCCGTGAAGCAATGCATGCATGCATGTCAGCACTGGCACCCTGTGTCTGTGTGTGTGGTGTGTGATGCTTTTGACCACATTCACACTCGCTACAACTGCTATTAGCATACTGAAGCATGCTGTCTGATGTCAGACACCTTCACATACCCTTTGCCCATATAACCTCTGGACCCCCCGGTGGTGCATGTGATACCTGCACATTACAGTGTTGTGGCAAATTAACTAGTTAGGAAGTGTATTCCTGACCCTGCCAAGTGTGTCAATGTGTGTGAGTCCCTGAGAGAGTGTGGCTGTGCTGTCGCTGACACCTGTTCATGCGGACAGGCACATGTACCGCATCTACCATATCGCTACCATAGCACTGTTGTAGATGTCACTCACCATCAAATATATGTTTGGACAGCTCCTCAACATGTAAGCTATGTGGCGCATGCAATAACTGCATAGACATGTGATAACAATACATAGTCAGTCAGGGGTTTGAAACCCAGTACTGGTAGGTGTGTGACACAAACATGCTTAGGTTTTACTCTCCCATCCTCTTCCTGACTTACTTTGTCTCTGTCTGTCTCTCTCTGGTGGATGTGGAGAACTACACCTGCCTTACTTAGGCAGCAGCTTGTGTTTTGTAAGTGATGCTTATGATCAGCTGATGGCCTCTGCATGAATTGTAGCCCTCCTCTAGCTGATTGCATGTGGAACAACTGTGGTAACATTGCCATAGTCAACTGCATGGAAACACACTCCAATATATAGGAACACCATGCTGGTGTTGGACCTTTTCATTAACTGTGAGCAGGACTTAGATCTGGTGTTTGACAAACAGCATCACAGATGGATTTGGGATTTACCTTTAATAACATACACTGTGGAAACAGGCCACCACAAAGGAGGGGTATGTGCCTGACATGACTACAGAATGTAAGTGTTGCTATTCTGCATTTAGAGTAATGTTGGTTTAACTGGGTGTGTGTAGATATGGCTGATCTACGTTTTAATACCTGTCATGACAGTGCTATGTTTTTGAGAACCCCCCCCCCCCCACATCCATAGGGTCATCAGCAGACTGGGCAGTGTGTGGAGCCTTTTGTTTCTTGTGTTACTTACAGAACACCTATCTGAAAACTGCAGAATCATAGTGTGAGGATTGCAGTCAGTACATGGTGACAGCCATGAGAGTTACTGACTTCATATCCCTTATAGGACATATGTCACAGCAAACCCTGGTACGACAGTAAATATATGAGGTTATTACAGCAACATGCCAATATTGGGGCAGTGTTCATAGCTCCAGCTACAAGTCTGTCAGCCATTATTCATATATCCTGCAGTGAAAGGTGCATATGTCCTGTACCCCATTATTTATTGACATCATACCTGATAACAAGACAGTCAGATACCAGACTGCTAGACATGTTATGTATAGTAAGGGTTGTTTCTGAGGACATAGCTTGGCCATTCTGTGGTTGCGTGTACAGTACTGGGGTCTGTGCACCTAGGGTGATTGTCAACAATATGTGTATTGCACATACATAACTTGGGCTGTGCACAGACTGTGGTAGATGCCATTGTTGTTGGCCATGTTTTATCTGATGTGACATGCTGCTCCAGTAAATGGTACCCTATTGCCTCAAATGTCTGTAAGGCCAGACACACACATGTCCCATACCACAGACAGCCATTGAATGACACAGTGCCATGACCCAGTGTATGTAGGGTCAGTGTGTGAGTGGCACATATGAGGATGGTGTTTATCAGACAGTCCATATAGTGTCATATTAAGTGTGTGTACCATATGTGGTCTTGGCTGTGCTTACACTGGTTGCGGGTATGCACTTTCACACAGGAGTCTATTACTCTGTACTGTGACATGCGTGTAGAGCCTGCTATATTTGCAGGTACGTGTATTCCCCCATACAAAATGTAGTCCATTGTTGTGACAGTCTGCCTGTACTTTGCACAGTGCTTTGTGACATGCCTAGCAGCCTAGTGTAATTATCCAATGTGCTGATCTGTCCGGTTATTTGCAAGACATACTGCTGCCAGGCCACCATAACTGTTGTGTATTTCTGACAAAGCAGTAGGATTCTGTCCAGATGTATGTCACTAACTACTGTGTAGTATGTGGCCATGTGTCCCCTGCAATGCCAGGTGTTATGTGTCAGGACAGACTGGTGTGTGTGCATGCATAAACTGTGTGGGCATATGTAGTCCAGTATTTACATGATATGCCCTTGTACATGGCTATTAACATCCACATTGGTTGGTGTGGTTCACATGGCTCGCATGAAGGGGATATGTGTACACCTCTGGACTGACCAGAGAGTGCCAGACTGTCCACATATATTGGTCATATCTCTGCTGTAGTCCACAGGATCATTACTGTGCTAGCAGTGGTACTGTACTATGATGTCCTTAGGATGTCTGCCAGTAGCCAATGGCGCACATGTTAAAAGTAGATGTGACCTCCCACACACAACCCCTATTACAGTAGCAACAGTCTACATATATACCTGCAATACATACCTGACATCCCCTTGCACTAAGAGGTTGGGACTATTGGGGCTGAGGTAGACATATATATCTACGTAAATAGGCATGTCTGTACACATAGGATGTGCATACATATATATATATATATATATATATATATATATATATATATATATATATATATATATATATATCTACACACACACACACACATATATATATATATATATATATATATACACACACACACACACACACACATATATATATATAGAATGGATGGCGCATGGTGCAGCAGTAGCTTTGTTGCCTCACAGCAAGAGGTTCTCCGGTTCGATTCTCAGCTGGAGTGCTTTCTGTGTGGAGTCTGCATGTCCTCTTTGCATTCATGTGGGTTTCCTCTGGGAGCTCTGGTATCCTCCCACATCACAAAGACATGCGTCTGGAGCGTGAAAATAGGCTTTGTTCCAAGTCGGACTTTCGCGGTTAACAAATGTTAAATAAAAAAAAAAAAACATATATATATGTGTGTGTGTGTGTGTATATATACAAAGATATCTACACATGGCCATATATATGATGCACTATACAGATGTGTATATAGACATATGTATGAATATGCATATAGATGTAGACCTATATCGACATATATCTATGTATATATCCATATTCCTGTCATGTGTAAACATCACAGCTGTGTATACCTTCCCAGATGTATCTCACTATATGTATATGATATGTGTACATTATGATAAAACAACATATGTGATACAACAGTCATATTAATAACAAGTACTACACAATTGTGAAAGTAAATGCAATTGTTCAATACTAATCAATATGTGTATTGACAGATATATTGGAAAAACAACAGCTGTCTTCACAGCGGTTAAGTATTGTGACTATAGTGTATAGGGTCCTGGGTTCAGGACCTGCAAGGGCTGTTCATTTTGTTGCTAAGCAGAATAAGAGCTGTCAGATACAGAGTGGTTAAGGCAGTTTTGAGCAGCTTTAAGCATGTTTGTATGGGTTTACATGGAGCTAAGCGGAGCTAAGGCTACAGGTGCTTACACAGTGTAGGCTTTGCTTACCAGTGCACAAATCAGCTTACCTGTTATATTGGAGCAATGTTGATACCTGCTAAGCATGGCTTAGCCCTGGTAACCAGGTCTCGCCACCCAGTCCAATAACGTAGCAGGGTAATGTCATCTGCAATATGTGTATGTAATGCCATGTACAATACATGCGCCTATGTGCTGTCATTATAGTAGCAAGGGGTGTGAGTGTCATGTCTGGGACACACAAGTATATGAGGCCTGCACAGCACTGTTATCCATGTGAATGTGTTACATATAGGGGTAGTATCCCAGGGTACGTGCGTCACACTGGCATGTAGTGTATCATGGTGGTACTACTGTCGACAGTGCTTTTCCAGGCAAGAGCAGAGTGCTATATGTAGTACTAACAACAGGCACACCTGCAGGCATAGCTGGATTCTGAGACCTCCCTGTTGTGTCCCTGGTGTGTGAGCTGTGTCACAGTATATATCCCCTACTGGATAATGATCTGACATGTGGAATGTAACTGTAGATTACCGTCTGTACAGCACATGTTAGTGAGAGCTTCCAATATGTAGTTATGGCATACATATTGTTGTCAAACGTCTGTCTGTCAGCACATTCATCCTACTGCATAGCTACTTGCCAAGCTGATGACTGTCAGTCCCTGTGCAGATGTGCAGATGGCAGGTACCCAGCTGGGATATGTACAGGCAACCCATGCTTGATCGACACTGACATGTCTGCCCAGCTGTGTAAGAACTGGCACATATAGGAGACAACACCCTGTATGCACTACATGCCATGGGTACCTCCACTACACTATCACAGTCAACAGAACATGCTTGGGTATAGGTCTCCATCACAGACACTAACCATGTGCTGTAATACATGTTGCATACATGTCAACTTGATCACCTCAGTGGCCATGTGCAGTAGGCATCCAGAGGACTGGCTGATGCATGTCACTCTCACCCTGAGTGTCACCACAGTGGTGTCTGTTGATAGATTGCATGCTGCCACATGGCAGGTGGCAGGATACCACTGTACACACATCCCCTACACAACCCATCTCTCCATGGACAATAGCTAGATACACAGCTATGACCACATGCAGCGATGCACCCCAGTACTGACACATGTGTATGTGTGCATTACTGAGGATAGCAGTGTCTGTGTGTTAGTACACCTGTACTTGGGAATTCCACGAGGGCCTTCACAACCACCACAACACACATTGCCATAGTCAGTTGTGGCTGCTGCTGTATGGGACATTAGATGAACCCTCTTACACTCATGGGAGGGTGGCCTAATGGTTAAGGTGTTTGCCTTACAAACACAAAGTGCAGGGTTTGAGTCTTGCAAGGGACAATTGGCTAGGCTTAAAATGGCTCAGAAGGGCAGTTAGCTTAGTACTAACCTATGAACCTCTACCTACTGGCTACACAAGCCTTGCAGTACCAGCACAACAGTGTTGTACAAATGGATTGATAGGCATGGGATACCCATTGAGTTCTGGCAAGTGTGTGTATGTGTGCATGTCCGTATATCTGTAGGGTACAGCATTCCAAGGTCTCATACTCCTATTACAATACCCATTGCCACACAGTAGTACAGATAGTTTTGTTGCTGCCCGTAGGTGAGGCATGACAATGCAACACCCTACTATGCCTGTGGCATATGCTTTAGATGCATATCCCTGTAGTACCACTGTTGGGATATACAATGTGTTGTATAACAGTTGTGGGCAATGTGTGGTGGTGGGTATGCCAGAGTGTCATCATGGGTTTCAGGGAGTACAATATCCACTGGGGGATGTGGGTGCTGTGTACACTGTCATTACCAAGGTACACCCAGTATATGTCCCATGTACCACTTTATGGTGACCACTGTCACCATCAACCATACAGGTAACTGCTACCACAATCCAGCCCAGTTGTGTATGTGCTGTGTGCAGCTTACCTGTAGCACATTGGACACATGGTCAAGTTAGTTAGCAGTGATAGGCCCAAGTCTCTCTGATGTATGTCTACCTGTTATCTGCCTGTTAATGTGTATATGATGCTATGTCACACTATGTATTGTCCATATGCAACCATTACATTCCCCATTAGCATACTGTACATGTCTGGGGATGTTCTGCATGTAACATGTAACCTGCAACACACCTCACCCTAAATGCTATGTGGTGTGTGCAATGAAAGCCACACACTTCAGTAGCACTACAAACCTAGGTAGGAGTCTAGTCCCAGTGTTGCCAAGTAAGAGTGTGCATGTATGTGGATGGGTCTACATCAGGTTGCAGATTATACACATCCCAGTGGGTCACCTGCCATTCTGGCAGAGGCAATAGCTGTTATACAAACCTGTGACATGTGTTCAACTGTACCCCAGATATGTCACAGCCATGGTGTCACCACAGTGCTATACCCCTTGTGGAATATGACTGCAGACCATCCTCCTGCTGACACATGCACAGGGACAACACAAATGGATAACATTATGGAGACCACAATCAATCAGTGTTACTAACAGCTATAATGCATCATTGCTGGATGGCTACACTACCTGACATGTATGCATTAAACTTTACTCCTGACAACATGTTACACTGCAATAGTTTGGTACACTTTAGTACAGTCACTGTGTGCATCAGAACCATAAAAATCTGTCCCTGCATCAATGTTATGGATGACAGGGATGTGGCACAGGTATCATCATACACACAGGGTGTGTTGTTGGTTTGCTAGAGGCTAAGGGTGGGCCATACATTTGACACCATGTGTGTGGGTGAGGGGTGTAATGAGGTGAGCTGGGCATGGTGATGTGGTGTGTGTAGGTATGGGGTTGCCCTAGGTGTGTTCATATAGTGTGTGGATATGCATGCACACAGTTCTGCCATGTGGCTGCCCTACACAGGTATTTATGGACAGCTGCAGACCATACCTGGCATGGTGTGCAGTTCACTGCCTCCAACCACAGACACATGGACTGTGGCTGCCAGGGGCTTAATGGGCATGTCCAGGTACAGGCCTCGATGTGCTACTCTCCCCTGATGATGACAGATGTCCGCTGGAAACAGGTCCCTCCTGGGACTGGCCAGGACCACATGCTCGTGGCCTGCTGTGGTGTGGTGTGGACAGCACCCCCTCCCCCACAGTGCCAGGGTTGGTACTGCCACTACGGGAGCACCTTGGTGTCCTAACTCATCCACGTCGACTGCCAGCTGTTGGTGTTGCTGGCCTACATCCACGTGACTGTCACCGCACACACAGCACATGTTCAAGCATGGACAAACCACAATCAATGAGGTCCATCATGTCACCAAACCATCTATTCATGAGCTCAGTATAAGCACGGATGGAACCAGACAGTTCATGGAAGTTGTTGCTTGCAGATGTGAGATTATCCCTTTGCAAACTCAGGCCCTGTCTGGTGTAACGTTCCAATTGTGCCTGCTTCATCATGACAACCTGAAACGTATGCATGGTGGTACCAGTTTTGGCGCGTCTGCCAGGGGCATGAGGACCAGTGGCCCTAACATGAGCACCCTGGGACATCAGCCTATTTGGTGCCCGGCTGGACATCCAGCTACGCCTGCTGTGACCAGACACAGTAAGCATGGTTACCACACTCTCCTGTGCACTGCCACCACCTGCCAGCTGTCCCTCCGCTATGGCCACTGTTGATGGGATATGTATAGGCAGTGAAACTGTATGTGGGGTTGGGGTGGCTAAAAGGGGGATGTCAAATGATAGCACTGTTTTGGCCCCTGACAACCCCACCTGTGCATCAATAGTACTATCATCTTCGGTGTCTGTATGGACAACCACATCATATTGCATGCAGGAGGGACCCTGACCCACCCTGCCATCTGTGGGGGAAAACAAGAAATGCACTTTAAAAACTGTACAGCATTGCATAACAGTACACATACACACATGCACACACACACACACACACACACACACACACACACACACACACACACACACACACACACACACACACACACACCACCTAAGTACCTACCTGTCCGTGACTTTACAGACAGTCCCACTTTTATTCCCATGTGTTCTCCATCCTGCATCATGCTTGGTAACTACACTCATTAATACCACTCATTAACGTATCATTCCTCTAAATGCCTAGACAAGTGATCGCAACGCAAGACTTGTTACTCCATTACCTCCTTGACCTGAGTGGAGTGGTTTTACATGTCCTCACTGCTGTTATTCAGTGTTCATCCTGTGTATGTCAGGACATCGTGAGCATGACCCCTATATGTGAGAGGCTACTATGTTCACTCCATAATTTCATGCACTGGAGTGTTATGTGTAAGTATTGCTCAGTACATGCCAGATATGCTGCTCAATCAACCTATCATGTGACAACTGTAATATATGGATACACTCCCTGGTGTTGTCTAGTAAGTCCCCAATGCCTCTGTAGTGCTGCATATGTGGGTTGTCGGTCACCTCTCTGCTGAATGTTATATTAAGGGTATACCTAGTGTCTACCTTCCCTCACAATGCCTGTTCCATTCTACAGACCTTATTATACTATCAGCTGTCCTGTGATTACATACATGACAAATATTCCTGGTGTGTCATGTGTCAGTCCATGTCCATGTACTGTATGATCCCAAAGGGAAGTACTGCTGTATGAACAACCCCACAATCACACATGTGCATACACGGACACCATCACAAACACACACACATGCACACACGCATCCTACATGCATCAACCTCCCTTCACTTTACAAGAGTGACCCTACAGACAAAATGACCACCCACCGACACACACACACACACACACACACACACACACACACACACACACACACACACACACACACAAACACACACACAGGTGACATTTCACAAAGATAGTACACACAGTCCTCCTATTACCCATCTGTCAACATGCATAACATATGGTACATAACAGCATGTAGTGCAGCTATAGTCAATCCATGCTAGCAACAGTATACATGTGTGTGATGCATGTGCTGTGTTAGTAGGTGATGCCCCTTCCCCTGGATACCATTGCACCTATGTACACAGTATTGCTGTGCACTTGTTTTGCACCCTGCCATGTACTGTGCACCAAATCTCACAGTACAACCCATTGCTGAATGTGTAGCACTATGTCAGTTATGTCAGCTCGAATGCTCACAGCCCCTATATATTTCAGCAACATATACCTGAGATGATATGTGGACAGATGTCATTTTTGAATGCCTGATGTCTGGTTTACAGATCTCAACATCAGCGGACCATGTATAACCAATCCAATACTATTACATTGACAACCATCAGACCATACCATGGCTATGGGGAGTCTACACACCCTTATTGATATGGCGCACCCTTCCTTGATCTGCCACGGGACCACATCACCACATATATTAACAGTGCATGAGCCCGGTATGTGACATATGTCCTGTACATTCGCATGCAGTGTCTATGGAATGTGTTAGGTGTGCAGATGCTGACAGCGATGCACGCACTCCGTGTGTGCATATGTGTGCACACCCTTATCATGACTGTTTGTTGCCCCTATCGTTATGTGTACTACAGCAGTCACTACTCCTGGCAGGGATATACTAGCATGGGCCATCTGCATTTGCCAGTGTATGTTCAGTCTGCCCTACACATGTCCCCAATAATGTGCCTGCATAATTACAAGGTCTACTCATGTGCACATCCCTTGATGTTCACACACTGACATCACTATTACTGTGGGGGTAGGGTTACGTCTGCCACAGTTCCTGAACCTGACTGTGTGCAGATACAGCCATTCTTAACATCCTTAGGATCCCTGCTGCAGTGCACTGGTGTGTCACGCTGACACCCCCTCCCCACCTTCAGCCTTTTTGCAGATACTTGACAAGTAAGGCCTACACATGTGTGGTAGTTTGCAGTGTCCCATACAGTGAACACCATGTGTTACAGCCTAGTCCAAGCTAATAATGTGGACCATAGTTATACGTTATGCCATAGTGTAAATCTGTAACAGTTGCTTTTGTACTACTGATATATATATATACTGTTGTTGCACTGTATATGGGTGATGTTTCACACATGTCCCTACTGCAGACTATGTCTCCCACCATTATAATCCCTGTGGACACATTCCACAATGACAGAATGCTAGTTATCTTCAGGTGTCTGACATACCCTTCCAATACCCCATCATGGTCACCATTGTGATGCCATGCATTTAACAGCAACAATACGTGCACATGTACAGCATGCATTCTGGGTAGGTGTGTTAGATGTGTGTATGGAATATACCATAGCCAATACATGTCTGGTGTATTGGCAAGCATCAACATAAACCATACTCACCAGCTACAGGCTGCTCCTTGGTGGTATACCAGAGGGACCTACATAAGAGGGTGAGAGATGTGAAGTCAGTGGCCACACCTGTGGCTTTGCTACAGGGTGGGTGCAGCATTACAGTACATCGACAGTACATGTCCACAATACTACCATGTATGCACATCTATTTATTACTACTATGCAGCAACAAACATATAGACATGTCAGATATGCATGATCTACCTGTACAGATGTAGATGCATATGCAACAGTGGTCTACAGATGTGCCCTGTGGCCTTAACAGCACACTCCTCAGCTGGTGTGTGGGTAGCACCAACCTCTACAATGGTGTCCGGCAGTTGTTGGCTGTGTGAACAGGCAGGTGCCACGAGGCTGGAGAGAAGCTTCTCAACACGTGTCAGGAGAGGATGGATGGCATGCCCCCCCCCTGTTGTGAGGTGATATCCTCAGACTGCAG
Source organism: Protopterus annectens (assembly GCF_019279795.1). Taxonomy (NCBI): domain Eukaryota; kingdom Metazoa; phylum Chordata; order Ceratodontiformes; family Protopteridae; genus Protopterus; species Protopterus annectens. The sequence continues at coordinate 443,342,381 of NC_056740.1, forward strand.
CAGCATGCTGACGAGCATTGCGAAGCAGGTAGAATAATGATGCAGGACCTGCTCATATCTGCGATTCTGCAATCCGATATCATTGACCCTGTGGACTAGGTCATTCCACAGGGCAGTCTGCTCCTGCTGCTCATGGGCGGCCCGGCCAAACAGGACAGGGTAGTGCTGGATTAGATAATTTAGCACTATTTCATTTTCAGTAGCTGATTAAGCAGGGAGCCGTCTGTGTGACATCTTGCCTGAAAGACATAAAGATGGAAACAGGTCTGAGCAACTCATACAGCAAGGTTACCACAGTTCTTATTACACATTTCTGTCACTCCCACCATATCAGCAACAATAAACTGTACACACAACTCAATAGGTATGGCTACAGCTTACCTACCAGTGGGACAGATATCGTATTGTACCACACTATGTACTATGTGTTTGTTTGCTGGCATGTTACAGACTATTCACTTGCAAGCCATTGTCAGGGCCACTATGGTTCCATATATGCCTGTGGTATGCTTGCTAGGTGGTTGCTGCACATCTGACATTCTGTGTTATTGGGGATATATATGCATGCTGTTGGACATGCTCCGGGATTGTGTAGAATATTACTACCCATATATGTTCTATAACAGTGACACAATAGCATGTTTAGGGCATATTTGCCAGCAGAACCACCTCTCCAAACTCATCTTCCCATTTTACCAGGTCACATCACGTGTGGGACCCACCCTCGGGCCTCCTCATGTACTTGTCCAGCAATACCATTAGGTGGAACCAACTCAGGGGATGTTGTCCCCCCGGGAGCACACACAGACATGTTCCTGTCCTCTGAGATCATGTCCAGGGTCTGTTCCATAGCGGGCTCCACAGACATATGTGGCATGTGCTACATCATCTTGAGGCACCCAGTACACATTCACAGGGTCCACATGCTCCTTCTGCTCAGCCTCCAGGCCAGACACCTTCCGGAAGTGGACTGCTGTTGTGAGTAGCAGTGGGTGGGAGGCTTGTTCCCATTGTGTCCATATTAAGGCCCATGGGGTGTGCACATCACAGACCACACACACCATCCAGGGTGTTTACCCACCACATGTGTCATATACCACCCCTGTAGGCTGTCCTCTATATCAACCAACCCAGACCACCTCCACAACTATACCTGCCATACTTCCCCATATTCCTATTCCCTACTTCACAGACAAGGGGCAAACCTGTTTACCTAAGGCTGGCATTGCTTAAAGGGGTATACCAATGGGCAAATTGAGTTAGCTGGCCTACACATTGCTTACACCTACTAAGCTGGGCGGTGCAATGCTTAGCATTGCTTAATATTTAATTTGCATCATATTTGCTTTTTGGCATTGATTTATTATTCATTACATGTTATATATGTGTCTGGTATCCATGATTCATGTTTACGTACACTGTATGGTTGCCTTGCCTTTCTTTTGGGACTTAAGTACTTTATTACAATTATACCTCACATCTGGGCTTACTGCAGTACTCCAGTTCACATATTTATGTTATGTAGTAGGTTATACAACAAAAGACTGTATATAGATTCCTTTCACATGTTCAGTTTGATTTTTCTATAGTGAGGATTTGTTTAGTAATAACCCAGCCACTGGGGATGCACAAGCCAGTGCATTTCTTTCTGCCGGTCTCACGCCTGGATAAATGGGAAGGGTTGCATCAGGAAGGGCATCCGGCGTAACATTTTGCCAAACCATACATGCGGATAACAGTACAGATATACATACCGGATCAGTCGAGGCCAGGGTTAATAATGACTGCCACCAGTACTGGTGGCCAACAGGGTGCTGGCAGAAATTGGGCTACTGTTGGCCGAAGGAGGAAAAGAGGAGGAAGGCATGCTTGAAGGCAGGTAAAGGCTAGAACTGTGGTAGTGAGGTTCAGAACTTTGAATGTTGGCAGTATGCCTGGTATAGGGAGAGAGCTCGCTGATATGATGGACAGAAGGAAGGTTGGTATATTGTGCGTGCAAGAGACCAGATGGAAGGGGAGCAAGGCTAGGTGTATCGGTGGTGGATTCAAATTGTTTTATCATGGTGTGGATGGGAGGAGAAATGGCGTAGGGGTTATCCTGAAGGAACAGTATGTTTTGGAGATGAAAAGAGTGTTGGATAGAGTGATGTTTATGAAGCTGGAAATTGATGGTGTAATGATGAATGTTGTTAGTGCATATTCTTCACAAGTTGGGTGTGCAATGGATGAGAAAGAAACATTTTGGAGTGAGTTGGATGAAGTGGTGATGACTGTACCCAAGGGTGAGAGAGTGGTGATTGGAGCAGATTTCAATGGGCATGTTGGTAAAGGGAGCAGAGTGGATGAGGAAGTGATGGGTAGGTATGGTGTTAAGGAAAGGAATGCAGAAGGTCAGATGGTAGTGAATTTTGCGAAAAAGATGGACATGGCAGTGGTGAATACATATTGTAACAAGAGAGAGGAGCATAGGGTGACACACAAGAGTGGAGGGAGATGCACACAGGTGGATTATATCTTATGTAGAAGGGCCAGTCTGAAGGAGATTGGAGACTGTAAAGTGGTAGCAGGGGAAAGTGTAGTTAGGCAGCATAGGATGGTGGTTTGTAGGATGACATTGGTGATCAAGAAGAGGAGGAGGATTTTGAGGGCAGCACCAAGGATCAAATGTTGGAAATTGAAAAAGGGTAATTGTGAGGTGGAGTTCAGGGAAGAGTTAAGACAGGCATTGAGTGGCAGTAAAGAGTTACCGAATAGCTGGTTAACTACAGCAGAGCTGGTAAGAGAGATGGCTAGAAAGGTGCTTGGTATGACATCTGGACAGAGAAAGGACAACAAGGAGATGGTGGTGGAATGAGGCAGTACAGGAGAGTATACAGAGAAAGAGGTTGGCAAAGAAGAAGTGGGATTGTCAGAGAGATGAAGAAAGTAGACAGGAGTATAAGGAAATGAGGTGCATGACAAAGAGAGAGGTGGTGAAGGCTAAGGATAAGGCGTATGAAGAGTTGTATGAAAGGTTGGACACTAATGAGGGAGAAAAGGAGATGTACTGATTGGTTAGACAGAGGGACCGAGCTAGTAAAGATATGCAGCATGTAAAGGTGATAAAGGATAATGAGGGAAACGTACTCACAAGCAAGGAACATGTGTTGAGCAGATGGAAAGAGTACTTTGAGGGGCTGGTGAATGAAGAGAATGAGGGGGAGAGAAGGTTGGATGATGTGTGGATAGTGAATCATGAAGTGCAGTGGATTAGCAAGGAGGAAGTAAGGTTAGCTATGAAGAGGATGAAGAATGGAAAGGCTGTTGGTCCAGATGACATACTTGTGGAAGCATGGAGGTGTTTAGGGGAAATAGCAGTGGAGTTTTTAATTAGATTGTTTGATGAAATCTTGGAAAGTGAGAGGATGCCTAAGGAATGGAGAAAAAGTGTTTTGATACCAATTTTTAAGAATAAGGTTGATGTGCAGAGCTGTAGTAACTACAGAGGGATTAAAGTGATCAGTCACAACATGAAGTTATGGGAAAGAGTAGTGGAAGCTAGGTTAAGAAGGGAGGTGATGATTAGTGATCAGCAGTATGGTTTCTTGCCAGGAAAGAGCACTACAGATGCTATGTTTGCTCTGAGAGTGTTGATAAAGAAGTACAGAGAAGGTCAGAAGGAGTTGCATTGTGTCTTTGTGGACTTAGAGAAAGCATATGACAGGGTGCCTAGAGAGGAGTTGTGATATTGTATGAGGAAGTCGGGAGTGTCAGAGAAGTATGTAAGAGTGGTACAGGATATGTATGAGGGTAGTGTGAGAGTGCTGAGGTCTGTGGTGGGAGTGATGGATGCATTTAAGATGAATGTGGTATTACATCAAGGATCAGCTCTGAGCCCTTTCTTATTTGCAATGGTGATGGACAGGTTGACAGTCGAGATCAGGCAACAGTCCCCGTGGACTATGATGTTTGCAGATGACATTGTGATCTGTAGTGAGAGTAAGGAATGGGTGGAGGAGATCCTGGAGAGGTGGAGATATGCTCTAGAGAGAAGAGAAATGAAGATCATCAGGACTAAGACAGAATATATGTGTGTGAATGAGAGGAAGGATAGAGGAATGGTGAGGATGCAGGGAGTAGAGGTAGGGAAGGTGGATGAGTTTAAATACTTGGGATCAACAGTTCAGAGTAATGGTGAGTGTGGAAGAGAGGTGAAGAAGAGAGTACAGGCAGGATGGAGTGGGTGGAGAAGAGTGTCAAGAGTGATTTGTGGCAGACGAGTACCAATGAGAGTGAAAGAGAAGGTCTACAAGAGGGTAGTGAGACCAGCTATGTTAGTTGGGTTGGAAACAGTGGCACTGGCAAAAAGGCAGGAGTCAGAGCTGGACGTGACAGAGTTAAAGATGTTAAGATTTGCACTGGGTGTGACGAGGGTGGACAGGATTAGGAATAAGTATATTAGAGGGTCAGCCCAGGTTGGAAGGTATGGAGACAAAGCCAGAGAGGCAAGATTACATTGGTTTGGACATGTGCTGAGGCGGGATGCAGAGTATATTGGGAAAAAGATGCTAAGGATGAAGCTGCCAGGTAACAGGAAAAGAGGAATGCCTAAGATAAGGTTTATGTATGTGGTGAGAGAGGACATGCAGATGATTGGTGTGACAGAGCAAAATGCAGAGGACAGGAAGAAATGGAAACATATGATCTGCTGTGGTGTCCCCTAGCGGGAGCAGCCAAAAGAAAAAGAAGAAGAGGATTTGTTTAGTGATACCTCAGTTGCATGTATTGCTGTGATGGCTTACTGGTTAACTACTGTGACTATAGTGTACAGGGTCATGGGTTCAAGTCCTGCAAAGGATGCTTATTTTGTTTCTGGCCAGAACAGTGGCTGCTGCACAGAGAGTGATTAAGGCACTTTTAAGCACTTGTAAGTGGGTTTGTGTGGGTTTTTCGCAAGGGTAAGCTATGCTAACCTTTGGTTAAATATGCTTACAGAGAGCTAGCTTCAATATTGCTTAACCTGTGTGCGCATTGCTTACCCCTATGCAAACAGGCTTAAACCCACTTACTATTGCTTAAATATGCTTACTCCTGCTTACTACTGCTTAATAGTGCTTACACGTGCTTACTAGTGCTTACTCCCGCTTACCACTGCACTAATTTAGACAGTAATGTCTAATGGTTCTTGGGAAGGTGGGGGATTTGGAAGCTGTATGGAGTTATCATTCATTACACATTTTACCTTCCATTTGTATCCCTGATTCCTGTATATATATATATATATATATATATATATATATATATATATATATATATATACTGTATGGGGCACGTGTGATTATCTATGGATTTTGCAACATTATGACACTGACACCTCACATCTGCATTTACTGCAGTACTCCAGTTCACAAATATATGTTATTTAGTAGGTTATGCAACTAAAAATATTGGTCATAGATTGGTTTGACATAGAAAACAAAATTTGCTGCAGTAGGACTCAAACCAGGAATGACTGCTCATAAGTCGAATGCTCTACCCACTATTCTATTGCTGTATTGCTTCATTTGCCTATATCTTGCTTTTTATCCTCTTTTGCTATTTAAGCTGCATTAACCATAGCTAAGTGATGGGCAAACCCGTGCACCTATTGGTAAATTTAATCTGTTTCATAAAAAAAAATATCTTTATATTTTTTGTTTTAACTATTGCTCTTGTACATGTGGGGGGATGTTGCTGGGGTTATGCGTACACCTATGAGTGGTCTTGCTCATTATTTTAGGACTTGTCTGCTGTTTATTGCAAGGGCGAGTATATTCTGAGAGCTCTGCTCTCAGACACGCCCGCTGCACTCTTACATGCTCTGTGTAAGATTAGGAACTCAGGCAGAGCGCCGTCATTAATATGCATGGAGCGCTGCCATCCTGCTCCTACACGGCCACTTCTGTGCAGGACTAAGCTAGTCCTGCATGGAAGGATAGTGCATCTGGGGGAATGTCTTTGTATAATGCCTCTGTGTTGCCCTTCTACAGTTTTCCACTATCCTGGGGCTTTTTCTGATTTACTGCTCATGTATATGGGACTTGTTTTCCCATGCTTACCCAGTACATCAGAGCTGTGCAGAGGAAGCAACAGAGAAAGGAAGATCTCCATTGCTTTTTTTTTTTTAATTCAAAATAAAAAAAAAAAAGTAAAAAAAAAAGAAATCGGGAGACGTTTTACTTTCATGAGAGCCAGAACAGACAAAATAAAAAAATAATAAGATACGTTTCTTTAATTGTGCAGAAATTACCTGAGTATCCTTTTATTTTTGTCTGTGCCATCTCCCTAATTGCTTTAAGCCTCCTGGGTTCTTTTTTTATTAAAAAAAAGAAAAGTAAAAAAAAATTACGAGACATACTAACTTTGGTATAGCCTCCAATTTACAACGGGCACTGGGCTGGCCAATCAGTGTGCTCATTTTATAATATTAATTCCCAGTCATTGTATAATTAATAATCTCTCACATTAACATCCTCCCTCCCCCTGAACAAGTTCCTACAAGTTACTGCAACACCCTCCTTTTCAATTGAATGTCTTCTATAAATCTGATTTAGAAAACCTGTAAAAAGTTACATCTCCCAGATATAATAAAAGCCAGGAACCCAAGCTCAGTCTCTGCCTTACCTATGCTAGAGATATCAAGCACTATACAGACATTATTAATAGAAACTGGCAGGTTTTGGTTACTGAACCCACAATTTCCTCTTTAATTGGTGCTAGACCCCAGTATACATTCAGGAACAAAAATAACTTGTATAGGAGATTATGTGGGGTAAGAACAGAGAAACCTACCATGGAGTTTAAAGGCACACGACCTTGTGGTCACTGTCCACAGTGCCCACACATAGATACTTCCATAATATTTCATCACCCTGACACAACAAGAACATTTGATATCAGGGTAAGTGCCACTTGTGAGACCATACATGTTGTTTATCTGGCTGAGTGCCAACAATGTCATTGCTTCTATATAGGCAAGACAGACAGAACTCTTAGAGAGAGAATGAGAGAGCACCTATATCACATTAGAAAGAAGTCTAGAATTAATGCTTTGGCAAAACATATTAGCAACATGGGTGAACATCATAAATTTACTTTCAGTGTTTTATCTGTTATCTATGAGAATAATAGAGGGGGTGATGTGAGAGTTAAAACTGAAGAGACAGAAGCAAAATGGATAGTTAGACTGAGATCCCATATAGGACATGGTCTCAATGAATGTGTTCCTATCAAGCCCATATTACATAACAGACCACTGAATAGGAGATGTACTTTTTAGGCACTTGAGTTTTATTTAAGCTAAGTTTTATTTAAGCTAAGTTTTAATAGTAGTCCTCATATTTATATATATATATATATATATATATATATATATATATATATATATATATATATATAATTCATCTGTTTATACATTTTTATTTGTATTTGTATTTGTTATTTGTATTTAGTTATTTGTTTATATCATATTAGTATAAAATGCGTTTTGTCTCTTTAAAAGTTTCAGTCATGTGATCAATTAATGCATGTATAAAGGTGTGTTTTTAGATGAAATGGTTACACCTGATGAAGCTATGTGAAAGCGCTTGTGTCGTCTATTAAACTGGTACCTGATTTATCTTCTGTGGACTTTATTTATATCTTTGGATATATTCTCAGCCTGGATTTATTGCCTCTTGACTTCAGGGGGCTGCTTGCTTATGCTTTTATAACAATTGTTCTTCTCGCTCTGTTTTTATCAATCTATTCTAACTACTCCTATCAACTTTCCTTGTATTCATCCTGACATTTTCAGGTTAAGATTTAAATTGCTTAGCAAACCACTTACTTTTCTGTTTAATTTAACCCCCACAGGCAATACCTTGCCATGCATCTTTAAAAATGCACATGCCATACCTTTGCAAACAGTCTTCAGCCTTTTCATAGCCAATGACTATCATCCTTTCTCTTACCAGTGTCTCTTCATCAAAATTCCTGAAACATCCCAGGATTCAGCAAGGTCTGCATGGCATGCAGGAATAGTGCAGGAGCTGCTGGAGGCAATGTGGCTGCCAAGAGATCCGGGAACAAGCTCCCAGGACCTGAACGAGCGCTTCTGCACTATTCCTGCACGGACACAGCTCCTGTATGCTAATTATCCCATTTGCAGGTAAAAAACATGCAAATGAGGTGAATTAGCGATCCAGGAAGCTGATAGCCATCCATGCAGGACTAGTGTAACCTGTAGAAATGTACTTGGTTAGTAACCGAGCACATTTCTGCAAATTACAAAACAGAACCATGACAGCTCCAAATAAAGGGTGTATATAATGTGTAAAGCATGCCAATGGCCAAATATATGGCCAGTGGCATGGAAAACAGTTGGACAAAAAATAACTTTTATTTTTTTTGGCCGATTTTGGCTGTTTAAGCATAGGGCAGTGGCACGCAAATAGGATCGGCCAGAAAATAAAGGAAAAACCCTGAAAAAAAGCTTTGTCTGCAAAATCACAATTTTGCCATTATAGTCAATGGCAGGCAGAAGGCAACAAGGCCAGTGAATAGTGGTTGCTAAGGGGGAAGGCTCAGTGTGGGACTTGTAACTGGGCATTAACAGGTAATCCTAAGCAAAATGAGGGGAATGATACTGAATCACATATTTCTCCTCATGGCTAGCCTGCACCCAACCGTGTAAATGCAGGAAGACCATGGTGCAAGCCTAAGAGCTAGCTGACATCACAGAGGTGTGTGTCAGACATACTACAAGCTTATTGGAGCCCTGTGGCTTGGGATTACCCTTATATTAGCAGAGCTAAGGAAGCTACCTGAAGTGTCTGAAGCTACCAGGCACACTTTACATTGCCTAAACGGGTGTGCACACTGCGCACTGGGTTTTAAACCAAAAAAAAAAGTAAACCAGGAAATAGCAGCTCTGTGCACATCTAAGCACTGTGTTTGTGTGGAGCACCTCTGAGCTTTAAAAGGAAGGCAATTGGAAGGGAAAACAGCAGTAGGAAGGTAATCAAGGAGAACTAGCATAGCTGGCTGGTGAAATGTATCAGAATCAGCCAATTACACAGGCAGCAGTCCAGCCCAGCACACTACTATAAACTATGCAAACACCTTTCCCTCTGGTAACTTCTTCGACCAACACATGAACACCAGCTCTAAAACAGATGAATACTTTATTAACAAGTTTAGAGTTTTCTTTCCCTGATAGGGACTTCCTCAGAACAACTGACAATGAATAGCCCTGGCTGGGTTATTCATTGTCAGTTGTTCTGAGGAAGTCCCTATCAGGGGAAGAAAGTGCTAAACATGTTAATAAAGTATTCATCTGTTTTTGGAGCTGGTGTCCATGTGTTGGTCGAAGTAGTTCTCAAGTTGGTATTACCTTTCCCTCTGTTGTTTCCCACAAACTCTACACCACTGGTGTACACAAACTGGGAAATTTTACCTAACAAAAGCAACAAAATGATAGGGGCTGCATTTGCACTCATAAATATACACGTGGAAGAGGCTGAGGGTGGTGAGGATGAGAAAGCTGATGACCAACCCACAGTGAGGAGAAGGAGAAAAGTGTACAGACCCAGGGTAACCTACCAGGGGCTACATATGCTGGAGATACTGGAGCGCTATAGGGTGGGCAGGGATCTCCTACAGCAAATTGTTGAGCTGTGCTGGCCATGCCTTACACACAGAACCAACAGAGGGGTACCCATCCTAGTGGATACCAAGGTATGTGTAGGCCTACGAATACTAGCCACAGGTACCTTCCAAAGGCCAACTGGGGATATCATGGGGATCTCACAGGCATCAGCATCCAGGGTACTCCACCAGTTCCTGAATGCCATGTTGGCACATGCCAGTGTGCACATATATTTCCTCAACCCCCTTGAGGCATTGACCAGCAATATGCGTCTCTTCCACCAAATATCAGAATACCCTGAGGTAGTGGGTGCTATAGACTGCACGCACATACACATCAAAGCACCATCCAGTGAGTTGAGTAGAGTCTACATAAACCACATGGGCTTCCCCTCCATCAACCGTCAGGTTGTGTGCAATGCCCAAGGCATTATAATGAATGTGCTTGCTAGCAACCCTGGAAGCTATCACGATTCCCACATCTGGCATATGACACAGCTGTACCAGAGATTTGCCAATGGGGACATCGCATATGACCACTTAGTGGGGGATGCTGGTTATGCACTGGAGCCGTGGCTGATGACACCCATCAGAAATGCACACACACCCGAACAAGAACTCCATAATGAGGCACATGCACAGACCGGAATCATAACAGAGCATGTGTTTGGGATGCTCAAGTCATGGTTCCGGGGGCTGGACATATCCGGTGGAGCCCTGCAGTACTCACCAGCTATATGTACCCAAATTGTCATTGTATGTGCCATGCTACACAATATGATCCTGCAGAAACAGCTGCAGCAGGAACCGCATGGGGCAGGGCCAGCCCCACCACCATTTCCAAGGCCTGCACAGGCACAGAGTGACTCAGAGGAGGAACAATCTGAGCCTGCCTCAGTGGGCAGAAGGAGGCATGTCCAGTATGCCCAGGCCTTGGCAAAGAGGCTACGCATAGCACATACACTGACACAGTAGGAACCCATGGAATGACACCTCTCTCTGACTCACACATACAGTAAAAGGGATGCCAAACATGACACTACATGTGCTTAACCATGTATAGGGAGTGTACTATGTGCATCCGACATAGTCAGCCCTCCAGCACCATCCTCAATACTGGCCCTGGAACTGTAGTACACTGATACGCCTCTTGTCTGCATGATAGGTCAGACTACAGAATGAAATGAAGTACCTAAAATACCAGTACAGTCATAGCAAATGTGTACACTTGTCAGGTGTGCCCTCCTACACTCCCATGTAGAAATGTAGTAACATGTATGTGTAGGTATAATAACAGTGGAGCACAGATTACCTGAGCTAGCCAAAGTAGCAGGATAGATTGTAGCACGTGTACAATATGCAGGGCTGTGTGTGTTAGTTTGGTGTGTGTTGTATATTGTGTGAGAGTGGTCAGCATGTATGCATGGTGGGTTGTGCCCTGGTGGCCATTGGCCAGTACTGCCAATGACAGGGCCAAGTTCACACAACTGCAGTGCCAAACACAATGCATCCCAGCAAGGCACATTCTAGCAGTAAGCCATACTAATTGTTTGGATGTAATATCTGTCACCATCTGAAAGATGGACATGGCATGGATGTGGACCCAGACATACAAACAATACACAGGTGGAAGTACCCTAGACAGAGAGTGTATAAATTGTTACTGTCAAATGGACACACCTTTGGAATTGTACATACAGGTTAGCAACACATTAGTTGGGTTAACACTGGCAGACCACAAAGGTTGCAGGTATGAAGTAATGAGAAACTGTTGATGTCTCTGCACAAGCCAGCATAAGTGGAATGCCCCATGTACATCTGTGAGTCAGCTGCAAGTAGCTTCCATAGCACACATGCACCAAGCTCACCCCACCATGAGCCACAGGTACCTCACAGGTCTTATCCCTGCTGTTGGGAATGAGTACAATATGACTCCCACCTCTGTATGGAAATAGCCACAGAATGCAGTATGCTGAAGAGGTGTCCCATGCAGGTGTGCCCCTAGCTGTAAGCAGCACCCTACCAGCATCCACTCCACTGAATCAATAAGGACAGAAACTATTGACATTAACATCTTGCACATCTACCCTGTCACCCTCGAGGAATATAGTGGCTTATAGCCTAGGACTGTAGGAGTGACATAATGCAACAGCCTGCTACAGATGGCCTGCATCAGTATCAAATGCCCTACAGTCCTCTGTCAAAGGCCTGTGTCTCACCTGTACTGCCAATGTATGTTATCTCATGAACTCCCAAATAACAACATAATACAGGCCACAGAACCCAAATGCAGGGCCATGTCGACAAATCCCAGTAGCATGTTCACCATGTCCTACTTCATGAACTGTGGACCAACTCCAAAATACTGCTGGGATGAAGTGATTACTACAGGGAACTTATCAGATCACATTTGCATAATGTTTGGAAGAGGACAGAATAACAGAGGGGGAGGGGTAGGAGCACGGATGCCATGGAGTGTGTGAAGTCTGAAACTCAGCTGTTTGCACATACTATCCCTGCCTGCAAACTCAGGAATGGGTGGCTACAAACCTGCTTGTAAACTGCAATGTGAAGGGGTAATGACCAGAAATGTGAGCCCTGCCTTTGGGTAACCTGTGTGAATCTGTACAGCTGTGAGGTATGGCCACAACAGGATATGGCCATACTCATGGGATCCTCAGCCATCTCTGTACCAAGGTGCTGAACCATTTACACCAACCCATCAGCAAATGTCTGCAGCTTCCCCTCCAGAATAGCATGATTGTGCAATAATATGTAGGCTGCAGACCACAATCCTGGACACAGCTTCATTCACCCTGTGTTCTCCAGGAAATTTCTGCAAGCAAATATGTATACCTGACAGTAGTTGATGACATAAAGCATCACAGTGTAAAACAGTACATATGTCTGAATGTCTCTGCTAACACCAAAACCATGTAGCAGAAGCAGCACAGACACAATTACCTACAGTAACCCATAATCCCATATTTTCAACCGATCTACAGATATAGGTTCATACTAGGCTATCTGCCCTGGGGCATTTATAAGCCTAGCCTGATTGTGTTCGGCTTACGCCACCCCTTGATTTGATTATACTGTGCTCTTTTTAAAGTTTAGTTTACTGTGCCTCTGTCTAATAGTGACATGGAAGTAATCCCTGGCACAAACCTACGATCCTCCATCCACTCATCAAGCTTCTTCTTGAAGAGAGTCAGTGAGGTGCTCTGCCTAACATGAATTTGAATTCTATTCCAGAGCGAAGGGAGCCTCTGGGTTATGAATCTGTCCCTCCAGCATGTTCTATTTATTTCTGTGCTGAGGCTCAAGTCCCTTGAGCGCGTGGCAATAAGGGATTTAGATTTACTGAGGTGGAGCATGTCCATTAATTCTGGGTTGGACATAGCTTTATATGTCCGGCATAGATTGCCTCAAAGTAGGCGGTATGCAACTGAGTAGAGCTGGAGTTTTTTTAACCGAGCAGCATATGGCATCTGTTTGAGTCCCCTGATCCTCCTGGTGAGGTACTTTTGGGGTCTTTCTAATTGCTGCAGGTGTCGGGTAAGGTACATCCCAAAGGGGGCATTGTATTCTATGATGGGCCTGATGAGGGATGAATAAAGGGGCACAATTACCTCTCTTGATCTAGATGTGAATCCTTTCATGATGAGGTGGGCTATGTAGAAGGTCTTTCTAACCACTTTGGCAATGTGGTTGTCAAAGGAGAGATTGCTATCAACTTGGGTCCCCAGATCCCTAATTACTTTCTCTGTACTTAATGGGTTACCACCTATGTGGTAATTTGTGGGCACATTGTTTTTGCTAAAGGGTATGACTATACACTTTTTGGCATTTAGCTTTAGACCATGGCTTTGGCACCAGTTATCCATCTCTGCGAGACCTTTTTGAAGGATGTTTGTGTCAGCTGGAGAGTCAATTATGGCACCCAGTTTGCAGTCATCTGCGAACTTGGTGAGCCATAGTCCTCCCACGTTGGCCTGTACCTCAGAAAAGTAAATACCAAACAAGAGAGGTCCCAGGACAGAACCTTGTGGGATGCCACTTGTGACCGGTTTTGAGTCTGACATGACTCCAGCAACTCTGACTCTGTGGGTTCTGTCTTTGAGCCAGTTTGTGACCCATCTTGTGACATAGGGGTTTATATTTAGGCTGGATAGCTTATCTATGATGCCCGAGTGGGGTATTGTGTTAAATGCCTTTGCGAGGTCCAGATAGGCTGTGTGGACTACCTTCCCTTCATCTATGGCCTTGGTGACTGTTTCGAAGAAGTCGACCAGGTTCAAAAGGCATGATCTGCCCTTGAAGCCAAATTGGGTAGGATCTAGTGACTGTAGGTCCCCAATGTCTTTGTTTATGAGTTCCATGATGATCCTCTCCATAGCCTTGCAGACTAGGCTAGTCAGGCTTATGGGGCGATAGTTTCCAGGGTCCGTAGAGGCGCCACCTTTGTGGAGTGGGACCACTGTTGCTGTACGCCATTCTTTGGGCACATATCCTGTAGTGAGGCTGAGATTGTACAGCAGTTTTACTTGAGGGATTAGTTCTTCTTGGAGTTCATGTAGGACGCAACCCACAGAAACAGGTTGCTAGCTGTAGGTGTAGAACACAAAAGCCTGCACTGGAGTACAACCTACCTGGGATTCACACATTCAATACAGAAGGTCATACAGGGCATACTCCCACATTTAGAGAAATGAAGCCCATGTCTGACAACAAAATAATGAAAGGTCATACTGGGCATGCTCCCACACCTACAGAAATGAAGCCCATGTCTGGCAACAACAGTGGACTATACATATCTGACAGTCGCAGATATTTGTGCACACACTCCACATTGCACACCAGTCATGCTTTGCACATACATTGAATAGGAATACACACATATATCCAAGGACAACACACTATAATAGGCCAAACTCACACATACATAGATGTGTGGAAGGGAGTGACAGACAGTGACAAAGATTCTCCCATCACGAGGCGTGTCTCATCCAGCACATATCCAATTGGCTAAAACCACATGATGTGCAAATGTCAATCACTGTAGACATTTGCATCTGGTATCCCTCAGCACTATAGTGATAACTGTGTAACATGACTGTACAAGTCATTATTCATCTAGCAGTTTTATGCACATACCTGTTAAATTTAATCCTGTGTGTGACTGAGTGTTGTGTGTCTGCTTCCAGATGAATGGTTTATGGCCCATGCACACACACTGCACTCCCCATTGCCCTACTTTGTCAAGCCTGCTGATGTAATTCACCTTGAAATACAGCTTTGGTGAAGAAGTAGCCTTATAAGCTCTGTGGTGCGAGCTATAACTGCGTAATGTTATAGGGTGCTGGATTAGTTAGGGAAGAGTTCTAATCCCATACATGGTAATTGTGTGTGTGTGTGTGTGTGTGTGTGTGTGTGTGTGTGTGTGTGTGTGTGTGTGTGTGTGTGTGTGTATGTATGTGTATGGATCAATGCTTTTGTGGCCATTCACAGTCACTACACTTTCCATTGCCCTACTTTGGCAAGCCTGCTGATGTCATTCACCTTGAAATATACCTTTGGGAAAAAAAGTAGCCCAGTAAGCATTGTAGCATGTACTATAACTTTGTAATGCTGTAGAGTGATATACTAGTTAGGTAGGAGTTCTAATCCCAGACATGGCAACTGTAAAACTCTGTGTGTGTTTGTTAGTATGTGTAGGGATCAATGCTTTTGTGGCCATTATCAGTCACTACAATTTCCATTGCCCTACTTTGGCAGGCCTGCTGATGTCATTCACTTTGAAATACACCTTTGAGGAAGAAGTAGCCTAGTAAGCTCTGTGGTGCATACTATAACTGTGTAATGGTATAGTATGATGTACTAGTTAGGTAGGAGTTCTAATTCCAGACATGGCAACTGTGTGTGTGTGTAGGGATCAATGCTTTTGTGGTCATTCACAGTCACTAGGCACTCCTAAAAATGGAGAACATTGATATCTGTGCAGTAACACAAACCTGGTTCAAGGCTCCAGAGAGAACCCCTGCAATACCAGGTACAGCTCTTACCACACCTGTTGGCCACTAAACCAGGACTGAAACACTAAAGGTGGAGGAGTGTCCATATTCACCAAGGATATTCACACTACCAGGCTACTTGCCCAACACAATGCGTCTGAAATTCTCCCAATGCAACTAACACTAGGTAAGACTGCAATCCAAATTGTATAGCTTGCTACAGATCTCCCACCATGCCCCAAGATTCTCACTACACCTTTCTAAACATACTGGAAAATATTAAGATGCAACCAAACACCCTAATACTGGGTGATTTCAACTACCCTGCTATTAACTGGGAAAACTACTCATGCACCAACACCTTTGCCCAACAGATTTTGGAAGTAATAATTTCCAATGCCCTGGATCAACTAACGCATAGTCCCACCAGGGGCTGCAATATCCTAGACCTGGTCATTATCAACATGGGAAATTGATGCTCCACACCTATGGTCACCCCATCGGTGGTCAGGTCTGACCATAAGCTAATCACCATTGACATCCACATCCCTCCCCCACACCCCAGTAAGGAAACCTCTGTAAAAAATGTCTGCAAAGCCAACTTCATGCTACACAAGTCAGATGTGACAAACTTCATGACACCCATGCAGATGGCAACTGAAAGGTCGACTGCTGAAGCCTACACTAAGGCACTGTACAAGCACATCCACTCATGCATGAATCATGCCATCCCAAATAGAACCAAGACACTCCCCTCCAAGAAAAAAAAAACAATGTGGTGGTCCCCTGCCATAAACAAACTTTGCAACAAAAGGAGGAAACTGTTGGAGAAAAGAGGAAAATCCCAGGATGCAAAAAACTCCCTTACCAGCCTCAGTAAGAAGCTGAGATCCCTCATAAAATCCTCCAAAGCTAGTTACGAAAATAATATAGCCAAATATTCCACAGACAACCACAAGCCGTTCTATAGCTATGTCAGGAATCTAAATGGCAGTGCTCAGATCTGCTCTGAGCTACAACAGAATGGCATTAAATATACCGATCCCAAGGATATTGCCAATATCCTGGCATATTGATTCAGTGCCAACTGCACCCCCCTCCCAACCGCTAAAGGGCCCATCTCAATACCGAAAGATTGCCAGATTCTGATAATAATGGTGTCACAGGTAAAAAACACACTCTCCATAGCTAAGAATACAGCATCCATGGGACCAGACAACATCTTGGGCTGTGTGCTACATGAACTACAAAATGAACTGGCACCTATGTGCCATGTTTAATCATAGCCACACCTCAGGCTTCATGGCTACTGAGTGGCGCACAGCTACAGTTATCCCAGTCCACAAGGGGGGATCCACCTTGGATCTTGGGAACTACTGCCCCATCAGTCTGATGAGCCTGATCTGCGAGGCCATGGAATGTATTATCATGGAACTTATAAACAAAGACATTGGCAACCTGCAAACACTGGACCCCACACAGGTTGGGTTAGTGAAAGGCCGATCATGTCGCCTGAACCTGATTGACATCTTCAAATCAGTCTCCAGAGCTGTGAAAGAGGGTAAGGTGGTCCACACAACCTATCTGGACCTCACCAAGGCCTTTGACACCATCCTCCAGTCTGGAATCATAGATAAACGTACTAAGCTAGCCATTAATCCCTACATCACTTGATGGGTTGCCAACTGCCTTACTGACAGAATGGACAATGAAAAAGTAGCTGACTCCAAATCCAGCTCCAGACAAGTGACATTTGGAGTACCTTATGGTTCAGTCCTGGGACTGCTCTTGTTTGGCATCTACTGCTCTGAAGTACAGGCCAATACTAAGGGACTCTGGCTAACAAAGCTCGCAGATGACTGCAAACTGGGAGCCATTATTGAATCCCCAAATGATGTGGATATTCTACAAAAGGGTCTTACAGAAACAGATGCTTGGTGTCAGAGCCATGGGCTTGAGCTCAATGCCAAGAAATGTATAGTTATCCCCTTTGGGAAGAAACATGTACTCATGAAGTACAACATAGGTGGCAGTACACTAAACACCGAAAGTGTGATAAGAGACTTAGGGACACAGGTGGACAGTAGTCTCACCTTCAATAACCACATCACCACAACAGTCAGGAAATTGGCCTATGTGGCACACCTCATCATTAACAGCTTTTCAGCCAGAAAAAAGGAGGTCATTTTTCCACTGTAGTCATCTCTCAGTAGACCCAGTATAGAGTACAATGCCCCGTTTGGTATGTACCTCTCAAGACATCTGCAACAACTAGAAAGGCTGCAGAAATACCTCACTAAAAGAATTACAGGCCTAAAGCAGATGCCCTATGCTGACCATCTGAAAATCATCCAGCTATACTTTGTCACATATCATCTACTCAGAGGCGATCTCTGCTTAACATACAAGGACATGTCAAACCCAGAGCTGTTGGACATGCTACACTTAAAGAAATCCCAACCCCTCAGAGCCACACGCTCCAGGGATCCAAAGCTTGCCATCACAATGAACAAAACATGCTGGAGGGATGGGTCTCTGTCCCAGAGACTCCCCATACTCTGAAATAGACTGCCCATACATGTCAAGCAGAGTGCCTCTTTGGCCATCTTCAAAAGGAACCTTGACGATTGGATGGGAGATAGGATATTCACCCCGGGGATCATATCATTCACCCTGCTTGACAGGGGTCCAGGGAAGTAAATATTGTAGGAAGAAATAGCCAGGAAATTGTCATGGCTAGGCTTTTATAGGCCCTAGGGCCGATAGCCTAGTACCAACCTATGAACCTATGAACTACACTTTCCATTGCCCTACTTTGGCAAGCCTCCTGATGTCATTCACTTTGAAATACACCTTTGGGGAAAGACTAGCCTAGTAAGCTCTGTGACATGTGTTGTAACTGTGTAATGCTGTAGTATGATATACTAATGAGGTAGGAGTTCTAATCCTCGACATGGCAACTGTGAGACTCTGTGTGTGTTTGTTTGTCTGTGTAGGGATCAATGCTTTTGAGGCTATTCACAGTCACTACAATTTCCATTGTCCTACTTTGGCAAGCCTGCTGATGTCATTCACCTTGAAATACACCTTTGGGGAAAGAGTAGTCCAGTAAGCTCCATGGCACATGCTATAACCGCATAATGGTATATTGTGATGTACTACTTAGGTAGGAGTTCTAATCCCAGACATGGCAAGTGTGTGTGTTTGTCATTAGTATCCTGTGTGGTGGTAGATGTGAGTGTGTAATAACATGACTCATTGTAGAAATTTCTTATATGGTGGGCCTGTTATATGTCACAATGTCCACCTTACAAGGACAACAGACGTCAAACAGCAGAGAGGCTGGTGTAGACAATCCATACCCCTACATGTGAAATCATGGCTTGGGGAATTATATAGGCAGCCCTTGTATTACCCAGAGAACACTCTTCACCCATGTCTCATACGCAAGCACACTTGGCTAGGCAACAACCACTATGTTGGTAGTTCCCTGCATATAGCCCACAGATAGTAACCATGGTGTGATTGTAGAGAACATGGCATCCTGTCCCATCCCTAAAATAGGCAAATCATTGCATACAGTGGTCCTTTCCTATGTTACCCACAGGATGCCTGCAACAACTGTAGAGTCAGCAAAAATAACCCACAAAGGAAATACCATGCCTTATACACATGCCCTGTATGGACACATGCCACTAACACCAGTGAACACCTGTATCATGCTGTCAGTGTAGGTGCAGGGTCAACCTGGTTTCCATTGCCAGTTCTCACCACATGAGGTCAGGAATGGCACATAAGATGATAACAATCTGTCCACACAACATGCCCCAGACACCCCAGGTACACTTCCACATGTCACAGAACATGCATGTGGGATGTGTGGCACATCCCAGACACTGTCCATGCTATGGAATATAGAATATATTCATGGCAAGCATTGCACAACACTGGCCACCCACAATAGTAACCCAGATGAGTGGATGGTGAATACAATACCCACCTGTGTGGGCCAATCCAGAGACTACACCTCTGAGCCATACTGCAAACCATTGTCATGTGGCCTGATGCCAAGGTATACCCTTTGCCTAGCCTTGTATAGCCTTCTGGCACAGTCAACCACTACACACCTGTGATGCAATGCACCTATGTATGTCAGTACTGGCAAGTCTGTGTGTGTGTGTGTGTCTGTGTGTGTCTCTCTGTGTGTGTGTGTGTGTGTGTGTGTGTGTGTGTGTGTGTGTGTGTGTGTGTCTGTGTGCGTGTGTGCGTGTGTGTGTGTGTGTGGAGATTATTGATTTGTGTGCCATTGACACTCACTACACCTCCCATTGCCCTACTGAAGTATGTCTTCTGATGTCAGTCACCTTGACATACCCTTTGCCATATATCAGCCTGATAACCTCTGTGGTGCATGTGATACCTGTGTAATACTGTAGTGTAGCAAGCTAGTTAGTTACAAATTCTAATCCTGACCCTGCCAACTGTGATAATGTGTGTGAGTCTCTGAGAGAGTGTGGCTGTGTCGTCCTTGACACCTGTTCTTGTGGACAGGCACATGTACTACACCTACCTTATCCCTCCTTTATCACTGTTGCTGATGTCACTCACTGTCAAATATACCTTTGGACAACTATCCAACATGTAAGCTGTGTGGTACGTGCAATAACTGCATAGAAATGTAATAGCAATACATAGTCAGGCAGGGGTTTAAAACCCTGTACTGGTAAGTGTGTGACACAAACATGGTTAGTTTTTACTCTCCTACCCCCTCCCTGTCTTACTTTGTCTCTGTCTGTCTCTCTCACTCCCTCTCTGGTGGATGTGGAGAAGAACACCTGCTTTGCTTAGGCAGCAGCTTGTGTTTTGTAAGTGATGCTCATAATCAGCTGATGGCCTGTGCATGAATTGCAGTCCCCCACTAGCTGATTGCATGTGGAACAGCTGTGGTAACATTCCCATAGCCAATTGCTTGGAAACACACTCCTATAACTAGGAACATCATGTGGTTCATTCACTGTGAGCAGGACTTCATGTCAGTGTTTGGCAAACAGCATCACAGATGGTAGTGTGATATACCTCTAATGACATACACTGTGGAGACAGGCCAACAATCAGGAGGGAGATGTTCCAGACATGACTACAGAATGTAAGTCTTGCTCTTCTGCATTTAAAGTAATGTTGGTTTAACCGGGCTTATGTGGATATGGCTGGTCAACATGATTTAATACCTGTCATGACAGTGTTATGTGGTTTGAGGAAACTCCTACTTGTAGGGCTATTTGCAGACTGGCCAGTGTTTGGAGTCTTATGTGTGTTGTGTTACTCAAGGATTACCTATCTTTAGAACTGCAGAAGCATAGTCTGAGGATTGCAGTCAGTATATGGTGACAGCCATGACAGTTACTGACTTCATATCCCTCATAGGACATATTTCACAACAAACCCTGTTACACCAGTAAATGTATGAGGTTATCACAGCAACATGTGAATATTGGCCCCGTGTTTGTGCCTCCAGCCACAACTGTGTCAACCTTTGTACATATGTCATGCAGTAAGAGGTGCATATGTTCAGTAAACCATTATTTATTGACATCTTACCTGATAACAAGCCAGTGAGATATCAGATTGCTAAACATGTTATGTATAGTAGGGGTTAAATTTGAGGACAAAACTTGGACATTCTGTCATAGTGTGTACAGTAGTGAAGTCTGTGTACTTATGGTGATTGTCGACAGTGTGTGTATTGCAAATATGTACCTTGGCCTCTGTACAGACAGTGGTAAATTTCATTGTTCTTGGTCCTGTTCTATCTGATGTTGCATGCTGCTCCAGTGTATGGTACCCTATCGGCTTACATGTTTGTAGGGCCAAACACACACATGTCCCATACCACAGTCAGGCATTGGAATACACTGTGTATTGGCCCAGTATATGTAGGGTTAGTGTGTGAGTGGCACATACGAGAATGGTGTTGATCAGACAGTCCATATACTGTAATATTAAGCAGGCTTACCATATGTGGCTGTGGCTGTGTTCACATTGGTTGTGGGTATGCGCTTTCACGCACGTGTCAGTTATTCTGTGCTGTGACATGCCTGTAGAGCCTGCTATATTTTCAGGTACATGTGTATTCCCTCATATGAAATGTAGGCCAGTGTTATGGCAGTCTGCCTGTAGTTTGCACAGTGCTTTGTGACATGCCTAGCAGCTCAGTGTACTTACCCAGTGTGATGTTATGTCCAGATATTTGTCAGATGTACTGCTGCCAGGCCACCATAAATGTTGTGTATTTCTGGCAAAGCAGTAGGATGCTGAACAGATGTATGTCACTAACTATTGGGTAGTATGTGGGCTTGTGACCTCTGCTTCACCAGTTATTATGTGTCAGGACAGACAGGGGTCTGTGAATGTATAAACTGTATGAGCATATGTATTCCAATATTTATGTGATATACCCATTTACATGACTGTTAACATCCACATTGTCAGGTTTGGTCCACATGTCTTGTACTACAGGGCTCTGCGTATACCTCTGGACTAACAAAGTGTGTCAGACTGCCCACATTTACTGGTCATATGTCTGCTGTAGTCAACATGACCATTACTGTGATATCTGTGGTACTATACTATAATGACCTTAGGATGTCTGTCAGTAACTGATGGCGTACATGTCAATAGCAGATGTGACCTCCCACACACAACATTTCTGTTAAGACAACCCCTGTTACAGTAGCAACAGTCTACATTTATACCTACAATACGTACATGATATCCCCTTGCACTAAGAGGTTGCGACACATATAGTTATAGATATCTATAATTATAGATATCTACATATATATAGGCAGAAATATATATGATATACATACATATATATATATATATATATATATATATATATATATATATACACACACACACACACACACACACACACACACACACACACACAGATCTATATATGGCCATATATATAATGCAATATACAGATGTATATAAATACATATATATGAATATATATGTGTATGTACATGTATACATATCTCTACATATATATATATATATATATATATATATATATATATATATATATATATATATATATATATATATATATATAAATATATATATATATATATATATATATATATATATATATATATATATATATATTTATATACATATCCTTCTTATGTCTAAACATTACTGTTGTGTATACCTTCCCAGATGTATCACACCCTATTTATCTGATATGTGCATATTTAGATATAACATATGTGATTCAACAGTATTATCGCTAGCAAGTACTACGCCATTGTAGAAATCATAGCAGTTGTTCAATAATATTCAGTATGTGTATTGACAGATATAAAACAACTGTCTTCACAGCTGTGATGGCTTAGTGGTTAAGTGCTGTGATTATAATGTACATGGTCCTGGATTCAAGACCTGCAAGGGATGTTTATTTTGTTGCTGGGAAGAACAAAGGCTGTTGGATACAGAGTCATTAAGGCAGATTTGAGCAGCTTTAAGCAGATTTAAGCAGGTTTACACAGGTTTGCGTGAAGCTAAGTGGTGCTAACATACGGTTAAACATACAGGTGCTTACACCATGTAGGTTTCACTTACCAGTGTGCAAATGTTCTTAGCAGTTATATTGCAGCAATGCTGAAACCTGCTAAGCATGGCTCAGCCGTGGTAACCAGTGCTCACATTCTGGTCTGATAAAATAGCAGGGTAATGACATCTTTAATAAGTGTATTTAATGCCATGTACATAACATGCATCTATGTGCTGTTATTACAGTAGCAAGGGGTGTGAGTCTGCTGTCTGGGACACTTGACTATATATGTCTTGTACAACACTCTTTTCCATTTGAATGTGTAATATACATGGGTAGTTACCCAGGTTATATGCAGTCACAATGGCATGTAGTGTATCATTATGTTATTACTGTTGACAGTGCTTTCCCAAGAAAGAGTAGATTGCAGATTGTAGAACTGGAATCAAACACCCCTGCATGCAAAGATGGACTCTGAGTCCTCACTGTCATGTTCTTGGTGTGTGAGCTTTGTCTCATTAAGTATTTCCTACTGGATAATGATCTGACATGTGGAAAATCACTGTAGACTACTGTGTGTATAGCACATGTCAGTGAGGGCTGCCGTCATGTAGTAATGGCATACCTATCGGTGTCAGACATCTATCTGTCAACACATTCATCCTAATGCATAGCTAGTTGGCAAGCTGATGTCTGTCTGTCCTCTGTTCAGATGTGCAGATGTCGGGTATCCATCTTGGCTACTTACAGGCAATCTATGTTTGACTGACAATGACATGTCTGCTCAGCTGTGTTATGAATGCCACAGTTAGAAATCCACACCTTGTACACACCACATGCCATGGATACCTCAGCCACACTATTACTGTCAACAGAACATGCTTGAGTACAGGTCTCCAAGACAGACACTGACCATGTTATGTAATACATGTTGCATACATGTCAACTGGAGCACCTCACTGGCCCTCTGCAAGAGGCACCCAGATGATTGGCTGATGCATGTCACTCTTACCCTGAGGATCACCCCTGTGGTATCTTTTGATAGATGGCCTGCTGGCACATGACAGGAGGCATGCTACCACTGTACACACATCCCCTACACATCCCATCTCTCCATGGACAATAGCCTGATACACACCTATGAACACCTGCACCGATGGACCCCAGTACTGACAAATGTGTACTTGTGCATTACTGAGAATATCAGTGTCTGTATGTTTGCAGACCTGAAATTGGGAATACCCTGAGGCCCTTCACACCCACCACACCCCTATTGGCATAGTTAGATGTGGCTGCTGCTGTAATGGACATTACATGCACCTTGTTACACTCTTCCCCCTAAGGGCTACCTGGGCCTTGCAGTACCAGCACAACACTGTTGTACAAGTGGGTTGATAGGCATGGGATACCCACTGAGTTCTGGCAAGTGTGTGCATGTGTGTATATATGTAGGGTACAGCATTCTGAGGCCACATTCTCCTATTACAATACACATTGTCACACAGTATTAGAGATAGTGATGTTGCTGACCACAGGAGAGGCATGACAATGCATCACCCTACTATGCCTGTGGCATGTGCATTAGATGCATATCCTTGTAGTAGCACTCTTGAGATGGACAAGGGGTTGTATTGCAGTCCTGGTCACTGTGTGATAGTGGGTGTGTCAGAGTGTTATCATGGGTTTCAGTGCATACAATATCCATTGTGGTGTGTGGGTGCTGGGTATACTGTCTTTACATCATGGTACCCTCGGTACATGTCCCATGTTCCACTGTATGGGGACCACTGTCACCATCAGCCATACAGGTAACTGATAATACTATCCAGCCCAGTTATGTATGTGCTGTGTGCAATGTATCTGTAACATAATGGACACACTGACAAGGTAGATAGCACTAATAAGCCAAGGTCTCTCAGATGTGTGTCTGAATGTTATGTGTTTGTCTATGTGTATATGACAGTATGTCACACTATTTATTGTCCATAAAGAACCAATACACCCCCCATTATTTATTTATTTATTTATTTTATTTTACATTTGTTGACTGGGATAGTCCAACTGGATTAATGTCCATTTGTAGTGGAGGCCTCGGGAGAAAATCTCCAAGGTAAACAGATAAATAATAACAAAAAAAGGCATATTGCCAAGGCAGACAGATAAGTAATAATAAAGGAGACATATTACAGCTGAGATATTTACAAATGACATAAGCAGAAATGAAATAGACAATATCACAAGTTCGAGTTACCCCTGGTAATAGTCAGGGGAAAAGATAACAGTAATTTAATTAATAGATTATATACATTCATGGTGAGAGTTAGCCAGGCTTGTTACAGTGGCAAAGCCAGTTTAGTGCCAGATGTTGTTTGAGTTTAGCTTTGAATTGGGATAGGGAGGAGAACAAAGTAATGTTATCTGGAAGGAGGTTCCCTGCTTTGCCTGCAGAGTTTGCAAAGAGGCAGTCACCAGCTACATTGTTAATTTTAATTGTCTTAATTTGTAATCTGTTTGAGGATCTGAGCAGTCTTGGATTGTTGTAGGAGATGATCATATTTTTAAGAGCTGGTGTTTTATCTGGATAATAGAGGATTTTATTAGCCATAATCAAAAGGTTATATTGGATTAGACTGGGAAGTTCTAGATACCCAAGCTGTTTAAGGTTGATGCAATGGTGTGTTCTAAAAGGTAGACCAGTGGCAAACCTGGCAATGTGGTTGTAACAGGTTGAGAGCCTATTAAGTACAGTTTTATTTAGATTAGAGAGTAAGGGGGGGGTGCATATAAAAGTGTTGAAAGCAGGTGGGAGCGAATTATGGCAAACATAGCCGAAGGCTTAGGAATGCTTTTATTCAGGTTCCTATCAGTTCGTTGAAACTTCAGTAGTTCGAACACCATATGCTCGAACTGTGAAGTTCGAAAACTGATTATCGTGACAGCGCAGAACACCAAATTCTTTCTCAGGGAAAGAATTTGGTGGGCCATTTCTGCGGCTTCACTATTCCCTCCACTGTGGTGCGAAGGTTACGGATCGGGTTAAGTTAAGTCTGCGAACGGACTGGGTTAAGGTGAGTGTGCGATAGTTACGGACTTTAGGGTTAGGGAGCAGGTAAGGAGAGTGTGCGATAGTTATGGACCTTAGGGTTAGGGAGCGGGTAAGGTGACTGTGCAATAGTTATGGACCTTAGGGTTAGGGTTTGGGTTAAGGTAAGTGGATAGATAGTAGTGTATGTACAGTTTAGTGTAGGGTTAGAAGTAGGGTTTTGTGAAGTGTATATGTGTGGATTATTTATTTTGGTGTGCTTGTGTTATGTGTGTGTTTTCTTAGAACAGTGATTTTTTTTCCCTGGGAAAAAATCGCTCTTCTAAGCCATTGATGGTTTTGCACTTTGAGGTTAGAAGTTCGAACATATGGTGTTCGAACTTCTGTCATTTTGTCGAAGTTATATAGACCCTTTTATTCTATACAGTGACCCTAGTTTTTTATTGATGGTTTTGATCATTTGGTTTACATGAAGGTCAAATTAAAGGTAATAAAGGATAATGAGTGAAACATACTCACAAGCGAGGAGAGTGTGTTGAGAAGATGGAAAGAGTACTTTGAGGGGTTGATGAATGAAGAGAATGAGAGGGAGAGAAGGTTGGATGATGTAGGGATAGTGAATCATGAAGTACAATGGATTAGCAAGGCGGAAGTAAGGATAGCTATGAAGAGAATGAAGAATGGAAAGGCTGTTGGCCCAGATGACATACCTGTGGAATCATGGAGGTGTTTAGGTGAAATGGCAGAGGTGTTTTTAACCAGATTGTTTAATGAAATCTTGGAAAGTGAGAGGATGCCTGAGAAATGGAGAAAAAGTATTTTGGTACCGATTTTTAAGAATAAGGGTGATGTGCAGAGCTGTAGTAACTACAAAGGGAATAAATTGATCAGTCACAGCATCAAGTTATGGGAAAGAGTAGTGGAAGCTAGGTTAAGAAGGAACGTGATGATTAGTGATCAGCAGTATGGTTTCATGCCAGGAAAGAGCACTACAGATGCAATGTTTGCTCTGAGAGTGTCAATGGAGAAGTACAGAGAATGTCAGAAGGAGTTGCATTGTGTTTTTGCAGAGTTAGAGAAAGCACATGACAGGGTGCCTAGAGAGGAGTTGTGGTATTGTATGAAGAAGTCAGGAGTGTCAGAGAAGTATGTAAGAGTCATACAGGATATGTAAGAGGGTAGTGTGACAGCGGTGAGGTCTGTGGTGGGATTGACGGATGCATTTAAGGTGGAGATGCGGTTACATCAAGGATCAACTCTGAGCCCATTCTTATTTGCAATGGTGATGGACAGGTTGACAGACGAGATCAGACAGGAGTCCCCGTGGACTATGATGTTTGCAGATGTGGTGAGTGTAGAAGAGAGGTGAAGAAGAGAGTACAGGCAGGATGGAGTGGGTGGAGAAGAGTGTCAGGAGTGATTTGTGACAGACAAGTACCTGTAAGAGTGAAAGGGAAGGTCTACAAGAGGGTAGCGAGACCAGCTATGTTATATGGATTGGAGACAGTGGCATTGACAAAAAGGCAGGAGTTTGAGCTGGATGTGGCAGAGTTAAAGATGTTAAGATTTGCACTGGGTGTGACCAGGCTGAACAGGATTAGGAATAAGTATATTAGAGGGTCAGCCCAGGTTGGAAGGTTTGGAGACAAATCCAGAGAGGCAAGATTACGGTGGTTTGGACATGTGCTGAAGAGGGATGCTGAGTATATTGGGAAAAAGATGCTAAGGATGAAGCTGCCAGGTAACAGGAAAAGAGGAAGGCCTAAGATAAGGTTTATGGATGTGGTGAGAGAGGACATGCAGGTGGTTGATGTGACAGAGCAAGATGCAGAGGACAGGAAGAAATGGAAACAGGTGATCCACTGTGGCAACCACTAACGGGAACAGCCGAAAGAAGATGATGATCAATTATTACTCCTAACAGTTTTGTAGAGGAGTCAGGGTGATTATTGTGCCATCTTTTGCATTTATTGTGAAGATAAATGGTTTGGACCTTTGTGTTGATGAGAATAACAGCATTTTAGTTTTTTGGGAATTTAGCTACAATCAACGTTCAGAGAGCCAGGTTTCTATAATATTAAAGGTGGATTGGGTAACAGACCTAAATTCTGAGGGGAGATGTGGCTGAGCAAATCTGGGTGGAATCATCAGGATATTGGATACAGATGACATTCGGGATGACTCCTAAAGCTAAAACCATGCCGCAATGCACCTAACAACTTTCCAGCTAAATTCCTCAAACTATCCGCTGAATCAATAACCTATCCCATATCTATTCTTATAAATAGGTCTATAAAATAATCCTATGTACCAACAATCTGGCGACAAGCATTCATCATCCCTCTACACAAAGGTGGCAAAAACACTGACACAAACAACTTCAGACCCATAGCTATACTCTCTCCTCTCTCTAAAATACTTGAAAAAAACATCCACTCCCAACTAATGCCATATCTAACCCTGCACAACCTCCTGTTCCCCACCCAATATGGCTTCCGCCCTGGCCACTGCACTATGACTGCCCTGCTTTCCTTCCTTGAGACAGTCAACCTAGCATGGGACAGTGGCAACTATGTATCCTTACTGTTTCTAGATCTCTCGAAGGCATTCAATACCATCTCCCACTCCCTACTCTTGTCCCAGCTCTCACACCTGCACATCTCTCCCTCAACCATATCCTGGTTGTCCAGCTACCTTTCCATGCACCAACAGGCTGTGCAATGGAAAGAGCCAACCTCCCCTTTCCTACCTGCACCCACAGGAGTACCACAAGGATCTGTACTAGGCCCACTCCTCCTTAACATATTTATCAACAATTTCCACCTCTCCATCCCTGATGCCTCAGTTATCCAATACACAGATGACTCCACTATCATCTGCTCAGCCTCCTGCCCCTCCAAACTTCAAATCATAACACAGATAGTCTTCTCCAAAACAGAATCATGGATGCAATCCAACCACTAAACAGTAAAAAAACAAAACTAATGATTTTCACTCCCACCAAAACCTCCCAACTCAACAAAGACCTATTTTCCATCAATAGCCACAGTAACACCCCCTAGAAATCATTCTCAGTACCAAACTACTTGGCATCACCATAGATGAAAAGCTAAAATTCGACTCCCACATTCTCTCCACAATCAAAAAAACCCACCAAAAAATTGGTCTTCTCTACACAACTGCTACCTCACCCCCTCCTCCCGACACACCCACTCATCTTCCTTTCTTCTCCCCTCCCTCTTGTATGGTGCCCCCTATTCTCCAACATACAACTTGGCCTTCGCTCCAAACTTGAATCCTGTTACAACAAAATCTGCAAATTCACAACCAATTCTAAGAACTTTTCCCATCACTGACACTCTCTACACACCCTCAACTGGCTAGAACTCCCCAACCACATAAAATAACTCCAGCTTATCACAACTCACAAACTCATCTTCAGACCAACATTATGCCCTTCTCTCACCAAATGTCTAATACCCTACACACCCAGCCGCTCCTTGAGATCCAAAGGTCAAAACCTCTTACAAGTGCACAAACCCTTACATCCACCTGGCCAGTTACTACTATCCCACACTATAGCCAAACCGTGGAACTCTCTACCCTCCCCACTACGTAATTTACCTAACCATAGCAATTTCAAATCCACACTTCTCTCCCATCTGTACTCCAGATGGGAATGACCTTCACATGCTACCACCTAAAAAAAAAAAAAAAATCCCCATCAAAACTAACAAACATCTCATGTTATAAGCTTTCCACAAATTTTATGCATGCTGGTCTCTGGCCTATCTTGCACATACCCTTATAATGTCATCCTCCTAAATGTAATGTAACATATACTTTAGTGTAAAATAGATACCTCTGTACTGATCTTTACTATGTAACCTATTCTGTCTATTGTGATGTTGGTTAAGTACTTTTTTTGTATTTAGTGTTTTCTTTTTTTTTTTGTAACTTTGCAACTTGTAATGTTCTGTGACATCCAGTGTGTGTTTTACATAATGTTGTTTTACTATGTACTGGAGCTTTTCTCCTCGGGTCTCCACTGAAAAGGGGCCACAAGCCCAGCTGGACTAACCCAGTTAACACACAATAAATAAATATAGGTTGTTTATAAAGATGGAAAACAGTAGGGGTCCTAATATGGAGCCTTGTGGCACTCCAAGGGTGTTAGGCAATAGGTTGGAGAGCTTGTTCTGCCAGTGGACAGCCTGCTGCCCCCCACTGAGGTAAGAATTAAACTTTTGAATGGCACTGGTATTTAGACAGAAAGATTGCAGGATGTGAATCAAAAGTTGATGATCCACCATGTCAAATGACTTTGAAAGATCCAAGAAGAGGGATGAGGATATTTGATTATTGTTACGATTATTATTAATGGTATTGGTGAACACTAGTAGGGCTGTGGTTGTGCTGTGGTGTGGACAGAAGCCATATTGGGTATCGGCCATGAGGTGATTCTGAATTAAGTGGTGCATGAGTTGTTTGTGTATATATTTTTCCATAATCTTAGCTAGTGGAGAAAGTATAACTATTGGTCTGTAATTGGAGAATTCAGTGGATGAACCTCCTTTATGTAGTGGGATTACATAGGATGTTTTCCAAATGGTGGGAATTTTTGCCTCTGCTATGGTGTGGTTAATTAGTATAGATACTGGATAAGCTATGGCATCAGCTGATTTTTGAAGGTACTCAGCAAGGAGTTGCTCAGCAGAGAGTGTGGTGGGTTTTAATTTTTTGAGCAAAGTACGGATAAGTGATGCAGACACTGGTTGGAAGCTGAAAGAGAGTAGGTTTATAGGGGTGGTGCTATCAGGGCCAGGGGAGCTGGGAGGTAGTTGGCTAGCTAGGGCTTGAGTTGTCTCTGTAAAGAAATGGTTAAAACTGTTTGAGACATCCTCAGGAGATTTATCAATGGTAACAATGGGGATAGGGGTAGACATTATTCCAGGATTGAGTAGATTATTCAGACCTGCCCAAAACTTCAGAAGATTGTTCTGGTTTGCTGTCTGTAAATTAGAGTAGTATTGTTTTTTGTCTTGTAGAATGGATTTTGTAGTCTCATTCCTAGCTTGCCTGTATTTAACTTGATTGTAGGGGTCTTTAGTGGAGCGCCATAGAGCCCAGATTTTGTTTCTGCTGGAAATTTTTAGTCTAGATTCTTTAGACAGCCATGGGGCAGTTTTTGCCTTTGTTCGCTTAGAACGGGCAGGTGCATGCAAGTCAAGGATATCAAGAAATCTATTGTTAAAATATGCAACTGCCTCTTCTAAGGGAAGGTGTTTTAACATAGACCAGTTACAGGAGTTAAGTTCCTGTTTGAATTTGACAGGGTCAAAGTTTACTTTGTTTCTGACTTTCCTAAGTAAGGATTGATGAGGAATAATGAGTTTTTGCTTAACTATATAAGTAAGAAGGTGATCACTCAGATCATTGGGGAGGGTACCAGCAATGTACAGTTGGGGGTTACTATTTACAAGTACCCAGTCTAGTATGCTTTCTTTATGTTTGGGATTACCTAGCCTGGTTGGGGTGGTTATGATTTGAATAAATGCATGCAGGTTGATGTGGGTAGTAGGGGATTCTGAGGAACAGGTGGCCCAGTCTATGTTAAAGTTACCAAGTAATAGGGTTTCTTGAGGGTAATGACATGAAATCCAGTGTAGGGAATCTTTGAGAGTGGCTATATTATTTCCCGGGTGTAATACAGATAATGTTGATGCATTTACTTTTGTTAATTTGCAATTTAGTGGCCAGGATTTCTGAGTTATTAATTTGAGGTGGTTGATTAACATCTATGGTCACATTCAATGCAGATTTATAGAGTATAGCTACCCCACCCCCCTTCCTGGAAGTACGGTCTAGCCTGTGAATGTTAATACCCAGGTGGTAACACTTCATTGTCAGTTGTGATAGGTTTTAACCAGGTCTCAGATAGACAGAGAATCTCAGGGGAGTGGACAGCCAGGAGTGCATGCAGTTCATGTACCTTGTTATTGATGCTTCTAATATTGATTTGACAGGCCAGAAGAGAGTTGGTAGGTCTACTAATTGTAGTTTTGTGGCTTAGGTGGCAGATAGAGGGGGTATATATATCAGAAGTGAATGGGCCAGGGTTGGGATAAATGTCACCACCAAGTATAAGACTAGGGCTATACTTACTGTTAAGTTTCAGAAGTTTGTTTAAAAGTTTGTAATACTGTTTGGCTCTACAGCTTGTGTGCCTGGGGTTTGCATGCTGAAAGAGTGAGCAAGGCTTAGAGTTGGACCCATATTGATGTGTATGGATAAAGGTGGGCTGTTTTACATCTGGTGTGATAGTATGGCCATTTGGGTACTGATAATAAGCATCTGGTTTTCATACAAGGTGATTACATAAGTAGCCAGCAGTGTAGGTATTAGAGAATAGGGTAACATTATGAGCGAAGGAGTGTATTTAGAAGCAAAGATGGCAAATACAAAGACAATTACAGCATACAATAGCTCCATCAGAGTTTAAGTCTTGGCCTAAATAAAGTCCAAATCTTAGTTACAAATATATGCAGAGGTAAGTCACAAACAGTACAGTAAAAAGAACAATATTAAGTATTGGCATTACAATATACAAAAATATGTTACATTATAAAGGAAAGTTTAGCTGTGGTAACAAAGGTATGCTTTACACAAAACATCAAGCAATAAAGAGCAGTAGTAATTAAACAAGGTATTTGTCAACTGAATAACAAGATATTTGAGTTTCAGACCTCATATCCTCCAGAAAACTCATGGCAACACAAAACCTTTTACTGTAGTAACCTTCCAACTTCATAAGAACACATGGCAATTCTAATGCTGTGTAAGGCAAAATAATTTCCCCTAGTAGCAAAGCATTCAAAAACTGCGAATGCCTTGATTGTAAACCATAATAGCTGTATGTATGTCTCATGAAAGGCAACCAGAAATAATATTAGAAGGTGAACAATATAAAGTTATAAATCATGTTTCAAAAAGAATGATGCCATGACCATATTATAACAATAATGAGAAAAATCCTTGTGGTGTGAAAAGTGACCAATGAATCTCCTGGAAATAAAGATGAAACCCAGACCGCTAGACCTCAACAAAATATTCACAAGATATAACCAAATAAAGGCAAATGCAATCAGTCTAAAATGCCCAATGCTTGTTAATAACTATCATGGTGAAATTGCTGATTACACTAATAAATATCAGCCAATAATAGAGCATAGATAAGTTCTGAATATGAGAAACACAAAATGATATAGCGTCCCACAACACCTGTTAATAATCCAAAACAACACAATAAATGTCCAGTGCTGATTTATGACTGTTTTTGCTTCAATTTACTGGTTGTACTAAAACATACCAGCCGATAGTAAGACATAGAAAAGGTTGATTGCCAAAGAAACCAAAAACTATTAGCTTCTGACAGTACCTGTTAATAATCCAAAGGAACATAATTGGAAGTCGCCACTCAGTCACCATAAGATAATACCGTCAGCAACCCAAGCTGTAAAAATTCCACTGTGAACAAACTAACCAAAAAAGGCAGAAATCACTGTATTCCAAAGTTCAGGGACTACTCAAATAGAATATCCAATGGCCGACCTTAGTCGCTGCCACTGGTTCTGTTGTCTCCTCGTGAATCTGCTCCTGAACTGAGCCCAAAGATGGAACTGTGTCTTCCAACCTTCAATCAGGTCGACGTTCATCGCTACCTTTTAAACACATACTCAAGTGCTTTGTAAAGTCTGTTGTCCATATGTGTACAGTTTTTTGTTGTTCCAGTCTTGTGTTAGAGATCACACCATTTTGCTTCCACAAATGTATTTTATCACCGTAAGTGTTCAACACTGTCTCAGCTGTTAGAAATTCAAAATTTATTATTCCAAATTGCAGTATTCAGGTTGACACATATTTGGGAATCAGTTGGAGACTCCATCTCTTTCTTCAAACTCTAGTACCATCTTTTGTTTGTACCATATGGGAATCTAGTTCAGTAGTTTTCTGCACTGCAACCCCTGTTGGGTCCCACTTTTTCTCTAGTGAAGCACAAACAGCTTTTATAAGAGCCTTTAATGAACTGCCATTACCATACTGTTCAGGCCTGTGGATGTTCTTCTTGTAACATGTAACCTGGAACACACCTCATCCAAAAAGCTGTGTGGTGTGTGCAATTAAGGCCACACACATCAGTAGCACTACATACCTAGGTAGAGGTCTAGTCCCGGTGTTGCCAAGTAAGAGTGTGTGTGTATGTGAAGGAATCTACTTCCGTTTGCAGAATATACATGTCTCAGGACGTCATCTCTCCGAGAACCGCCTGGCATATGCTAACATTTCACAGGTATCATCCTGTGGACATACATTCCATCACAACTAGAGGTAGACATGTAAATGCCCTCTTCCCCACTGTATAGGTGTGCAGCAATACTGGGGTTGGTATATATAGTTGGATGTGGCTGTTGTGGACACAGCCACCATCATTGCAGTTACTGCTGAGTGTATCCCCCCACTTGGCTGGCTGTAATATTGTACAGTTCATGTTAACAGGTTAGGTAGTTATCTATCACACTATCTGCAGTTCTACAGCACCTCTCACCCTCCAAAGGGTAGGGCTGTGCCACCCACACCAGCACACCTATGTTTACTGAGTTGAGGATTGCACTACATTGGGGAAGGGGGACTTATACCCTGCCAGTACCATCGTCAATGACATTAAACTAGCAGACTGCTTATTCCCCAATGTGTTGTTGTGCCTATTCTGGCTTGGTGGAATTACATAGGCTATGATGTGTTCATTGCATAGGTACATGCATCCATGTGTAAAGTATTCTCTGTGTATTGCATCAACACCAAAGCCTCTGTGTGTGCTATACACAAACATGTGGTGTGTTATACAGAAACATGTGGTGTGTACCACCCAGTACACTTAGCATTGTCCACTGTAGAAGGGCTAGTGACAGCAGCCCCCATGCACTCACCTGTATACACCACCCGCAGACCTTTCAGCCATATGGCACATGCAGTTACTGTTATACAGACCTGTGACATGTGTTCACCTGTACCCAGGATATGGCACAGCAAAGGTGTCACCACAGTGCCATACCCCTTGTAGGATACAACAGCAGACCATCCTCCTGCTGACACATGGACACCTACAACACAAACAGATTACATTATGGAGACCACAATCACTCACTGTTACTAACAGCTATAATGCATCATGGCTGGACAGCTACACTTCCTGATATGTAAGCATTAAACTTTACTGCTGACAGCATGTTGCACAACATTACATTGGTACGCCATAGTACAGTCACTGTGTGCATCATATCAACCTGTCCCTGCATTGATGTTATGGATGACAGGGATGTGGCACAGGCAAAGGGTGTGTTGTTGATTTGTCAGAGGCCTAGGTTGAGCCATATGTTTGACACCATGTGTGTGAGTGAGGGGGTTTAATTATTGATATGGCCATGGTGATGTGGTGTGTGTAGGTATGGAGTTGCCCTAGCTGTGTTTGTATTGTGTGTAAGTATGCATGCACACAGTTCTGCCATGTGGCTACACTATACAGGTATTTGTTGGACAGCTGCAGACCATACCTGGCAGGGTGTGCAGTTCACCTCCTCCGGCCATGGACACGAGAACTGTGCCTGTCAGGGGTACCACAGGCACATCCAGATGCAAGCCACAATATGGTACTCCCCCTGATGGTGACATATGTCTGCTGAAACCAGGTCCCTCCTGGGACTGGCCAGGGCCACTTGCACGTGGCCTGCTGTGGTGTAGTGTGGACAGCACAGCCCTTGCAGTGCTGGAACTGGTACTGCCACTACTGGAGGGGTTTGGTGTTCTTTCATGTCCACGTCTACCTCCAACTGTTGGTGTTGCTGGCCTACATCCACATGGCTGTTGCATGACTCCCATCACACGCTCGAGCACAGGCATTCCATGGTCGAGGAGTCCCACCATCTCACCCAACCGTCTATCCATGACTTCTGTAAAATAACAAAGGGCACCTGCAAGATCACAAATGTTGTCTGTAACAGCTGAATGAGTAGCCTTCTGCAGCCTCAGAGCCTGTCTGGTGTACCGTTTCCTACATGCCTGTGCCTCCATGACAGCCTGAAACATGCGTCTGGTGGTACCAGATGTGGCAATCTTGCCAGGGGCACGATGACCAGCAGCCCTCCAATGAGCACCCCTGTACATCTGCCTATGTGGTACCCCACCGGACATCCGGATATGGCTGCTGTGTCCGGACACACGTGCCATAGATACCACACTGTCCTGTCCCATGCCACCAACTGCCAACTGTCCCTCTGCTATGGCCATGGGGATGGGGTATGTATAGGCATTGTGACTGTGTGTGAGGATGGGGTGGATAACAGCGGGATGTCAAATGATGGCACAGCTTCAGCCTCTGACAACCCCGTCTGTGCCTAAACACACCTATCATCATTTTCAGTGTCTGTATGGATACTAACATCAGATTGTCTGCAGGAGGGACCCTGCCCCACCTCTCCACCTGTGAGGGGAAAACAAGAAATGCACTTTAAGACCTGTACGT